>NC_142670.1:5072500-5230000 GCF_964200805.1 Pocillopora damicornis
CCATCTCCAAACATGTCCCAGAATACACACTCTCTGCTTTTTCCACCGGCCTGAAATGAGTTTAAAAAGTACGAATCAAGAGGAAGTTTAGACTCAGTCTCTAATCTCTTAATGGAAAATATAAAGTTTAAAATCTAAGATTTTATACACAAGCTTAAAATCATGAGATGGCTAAGCTCAGTTGATACCGTGAATTGGCCATCGTAGAGAGGTTACAGAGCTAACGTTTCGAGTGTCAGGCAAACTGTCATGGAGAAAGCTACAGATTTAACAAGGTGTAAAAGGGGGATGTGAATTCCTTTCATTGTACAGGTGATGTACATACCTTTATGTGTTTAAAAACCAAGGTGATGTTCTCCAGCAGTACATCTGCAGGCTCGGGGTACATTTCAACGGACATGATTATGGAGTTCAGCACCCTGATAACAAAAACAACAAAAATACTAAATGAAGTTCTAAATAGCTTCGAAGCAAACAAATATGTAAATACATTTATTGTAAACAAAAAAAATATGTAAATGTATTAAAATCTCTTGCAGAAGTTGTCAATGCTTGCTCACTTCTAGTTCTGAGCCTTGGTCTTTGATGAGAGACCATAATTTAGGACCATGAGGTAGGTTTGGATGTTATCATTATCTTCGCCATACACGTGAAGGATGTTGTATATTTCAGTTTTTTCTTTATAATTTTTTTTTAACGGCAGTCTTTATACTTTGATTTAACAAACGTCTTTAATTTTCTTGCTGCTGAAATACAAACCTTGTTTTGTTGGTTCCTCTGGTGTTCTTGTCTGATGTAAACAACTCGGTAAGATTTTTGTACATTACTCCTACAACCATTGAGCCTTGATGGAATTAAATTGAATGAAAGATAACTAAGGTAAAGGTCAATATTTATTGCCTGGCGTGGGAGCTGTCAGAGGGTTTTGATAGTGTCTCGATAACCTGATCCCCACTCACTGGGGTTGATTGGCAGCCAATTCTCTATAGTTGGCTCCCCTCCCCTCCTTTACTCTCTGTAGGCGACGATTGATCCTCCCCCCCCCTCCCATGGTGTGTTAAAAAGTTTCAAATATGGTCGAAGATATTTTGTTTACTTCCTCTCTTTTCTTATTCTATGTTTGGCAGAACTGCACCGTGGAATTGTTTGCGCCTCGATTTCAAAGAAATGTCTGTTTTTTTTTTGTTTTTGTTTTTGTTTTTTTTCCCCTTTCTTTTCTTCACAGCTATTTCTCGATGTATCTCTTCCGCCATGATATTACTGCCATCGGATAACAAAAAAATGTTAATCAAGGGTTCAGATATTACTGAGTGAGATTACGCCTTAACATACTCACCATTCTCGTCAGTGTTTCGATATGAAATTTCCACAAAGTTTTCGTTTTTGGGATCAGCAAAACGAAATTTTTTGCCCCTGTCACGGTGAGGGCGACTTGCAAAAACATCTACGATTACGGGTTATACAGAAAAAAAAAATTCATGTAATCTCAAGACTATTTAGATATACGTGTTTTTAAGGTGTCGATTTATTCCGATAGTAGAATATTAAGCCCCATATATCATTAATCAAATTTGCTTGAGTGCCACGGGTCTTGTCCCAGCTAAAAGTAAGACTCATCCAGTAAAATTTTCCAATAATTATTTCATTTTCCCCAATATCAGGTAAGAAGGAAGACATCATTTTGTAGAATTTAGTTTATAATTAAGCACTACCTATTTGGAAGAAAGGAGGAGCTATGTCACTAAATTATTCAAAACGGAAGAAGAAAAAATAGCCAAGAGGGCTACAAGGGACAAGCCTGCGTGGACATTGAGTAGGGCCGTGAAGTTACTTTGTTTTGTTTTTTTTATGTTTTTTGTTTTTTGGTTTTTGTTTTAATTTTCATCTTCATTTTCCTCATTAGGCTTACCTGCGACTTCGCCTGAGAAGGAAATGTTGGTAGTTGTAGAATTCAAATGTGCTTGAATGTGTCTCCTCAGGAAGTCCTCAAAAGCCAATGTGGAGAACATCGCGTAAAACTTTGTACTGGACGACGTTACATTTTTGAGTAAAGAGAACGCGGCCTGTTTATAGGAATCGAAGGAGAGTTATTGGCAGATATATACCTAGAGAGGTTTAAGAAGTAATCTTTCATTTTCATCATTGCAATCAATTTTTCCCTTGAAGTTTTAAAGGTTGTAACGAGCCATTAGTTTTTGACAGAGTAAAATCTTCGAGATGGGGTAAACTACATTAACCCTTTAACCCTTTTTGCTATTGGCGACAACATAATTTCATGCAGTTCCTGTGTGTTCTATTCTGGAAAAGCAATATCATAATCAAACTGCATTACCTGAGAGTCTTTCTTCCTTTTAGGGTCAAGATTTCTGTAAAAATCCAGAATACGACGCCTCTAAATGGACCAAATAAATAAACAAGGGCTCAAACAATGAATCAATCAGTCACGTTTGCCAAGCTTTCAGTCATTCTTCCAGATTTTAAAATCTGTCAGTCAATCAGTTGGTCAGTCAGCCAGGCAGACAGTCATTTAGTTAATCAATGATTTGCCCTCCTCATACGAGTTAACCAGTTTTTTAAGTCATGATTTATATATCAGATATGCTTTTAGTATTGCTCTAATTATGAATCTTTTGCCATTACCTTTCCATGTTCTTCCTGCTCCGTTATGTTTCCTGCGAGAATAATTGACGGAAAAGTGGAATTGGAGGTAAATAAGCGATGTTTTGTTTATTTATGTTTGTTTGTTTTTTAATAGCTTTGCTTCGTTGTGGTTTCCCCTTTTGTTTGGCTTCGTTTTTTCCCTCATTTCTCTTAGCGAAAGTCCTTCCTATATACCTAATTAACGAACTTCTGTGGTAAATCAAAATGTTATCAATCCTCATGAAACCATAACAAGACATGTACAGTTTCAGGTAATTTAGTGTCAACAACTGGGTTGAAAACGTAAATTAGCCACCGTAAAGGATAAAATAGCTGACGTTTCGAGCGTTAGCCCTTCGTCAGAGCGATTAGAGGAATTGTGGGTTGTGTGTGGGTTTATATGCAGAAAGTGGAGCTACGCCATTGGTGGGAATATGGTGACGAGAAAACAGGAATAAATTAGTTGAATGAAAAGCACTCGTTGATTCCATGGGGATTAAGGGTGCCGATTTGGAATATAAATTTTTGTTCTAGTGTTTTACGGCTTTCCGAACTGCCTAGATGTAAGGAAAGGCCGCAAACTGCCATATGCTGTTTAGAATGATTAGGAAGATTGCGTCCTTGTCATTTCTTTCCACATCGCGAAGGTGTTCTCGGAATCGGTTAACCAGTCGTCTTCCTGTTTCGCCGATGTATAACTTATTGCAATAAGTGCGAGTTTCACTTTCGACTACAAGTTCCCGTCGAGTTTAGCCACCGTTCGGTTCATACATTTTTGAGCTCAAAATGAAAATGCAAGAAATTTTTGTTTTGCTTTTCGAACAATAAATATTGTTTCGAAGTGTTGATATTTCCTAAAAGTATTATTCAATAACGTAATTTAAATTGCACAATTTCAATTTTTTGTATTCATAACTCGATATACGCATGCTGAGCATAAACCAATATTTTAGTGAATTAGCATGCAGATAGTGTTAATTTGTCCCAAGTTTTCATTCACCTACCCCAATTTCTAAATGCTTTGAATAAAATGCGATTGCAACGCTCTCCTTGACCAAAGTCGCGTCTGATATAAATCCCCCACTTTCTTTTACCATCAAGTAACGTAAAATTTCCAAGATTTGATTGAAGATTGCGAGAACAGTTTCTAGTAACTTTGTTGAGTTTAAGACATCGGCCTAATGATTTACAACACCAGTGAAGGGAAGTATTTGGAAGGAAGCTCTCCTTGACCAAATTTGGGTCTGATATAAATCCCCCACTTTCTTTTACCACTAAGTAACGTAAAATTTTGAAGATTTCCAACTTGAAGATTGTGAGAACAGTTTTCAGGGACGGATTTGTTAAGTTTAAGACATCTGTCTAACTCATCACACCATTGAAAGGATGTGTTTTGAAGGAAGCTACAGGATTCCCAATTCCACCGGCCTAGCAGTCCATCCTTTTTAAGCCTCGAACAAGTTGTTCTTTTCCTGAACGAAGAGTCTTTGGAGCGGATATCTTTGCATTTGTTCCCTGCCAACGAAGCATATCAAAGAAAAATAGAGGTCTACTGAATTGTTTTGAACACCGGAAATAGCAGGATCCTGTTAGATGGGAGTTACTATTGGTTTCATTCAGAAGGGAAATAAACTCATCTTGTGTTTGCTTTCTCTGGACATCTTTTCCTGATAAACTTTTTCGATCTAAACCAAAAGAAGTGGCTGAAGCTTAATTAACCGTTCAAAGTGAATTTTTAAAAGCTCATGTCTCAAGTTTGAGTCTTTCGTCTCGACAGACCATGGTTCTACTTGGTTTTGTCATTTATACTACGTCAGATGTAGTTATACATTGAAAACGGAGCATCTCAAACATTTGACGCAACTACTTCTGTGTTATTTGGCAAAAAAATTTGGCGAAAATTCAAAAATTCAAAGAAGACGGAAAATGACAAGTAAGTCATTAGAGGTGAAGTTTTGAAGCGACAATTTGAAAATAAAGAGAGAGCAGTTTTTGAAGAATACTTCTCACTTAGGAGAAAAGCCTAAGATCGAAACTGCCTCAGTCAGGTTTTAAAAATCGTGATACTTGAAATATCTCTAAAGGGTCTGCCATTCCCATTTTATAATCCAAACATTTTATTCTTCTTTTCATTTCCAACTTAAAAGCTGAAAGACCCTTTTTCAACCCTTGTTGCCGACATTTGCTCGTAATGTTGACATCTTTTAAAAATTTACACAATGCTAAATTTAAGCATAAATTCGTTATATGTGATGCTAGGGAAATGTCGCAAAATTTAGGTATTGTTTTTCTGTTTATCGATGACAATTCAAAAAAACTCTTTTTTTTTTTAACCAAGCTTAGTTGCATCTCACACAAAATAAGTCTTTGCAGCGAGGAAACGCATCCGACAATTCGTGAAGTCGAAGCAGTTGGAGCCAAGGCAATTTGAATTTAGTGACATACATGACATAAGGGATGAGGCGAAGTTTAAAATGCAAAATAATTTGACATGCATTCTATGTAACATTAGTTAACATTGCATAGATCGGTCTTTGACAACTTTTATCTCAAAGGTAGCACTGATCCACGAAAATCGGCTGGATTTTATTTTAACCGAAAAAGTTAATTGTTTTGCATTGTTTTTTTTTCTACCAAAGTTGTCCATATTGGCGATATACCGCAACTTTGGGATGTTTTCCGTTCAAGGAATATGGGAGAAATTTTAACTTGTACTCCAAAAAACGACAGGGAATACTCATATCTATTTATATGTGATCCATTCATATATTATGTCAATGGTTTTGAAGGCTTTTAGCAGTAAGGAGTAGTTTCTTGTCGATAAGTGGTACTTAGAAAGTAGAGATGTCAAGTTAAAGATGTTAACCCACTCGCCTAGATCGACTGTCATGAAGAAAACTGAACTAAACGCTAACGCGTGCCAAAGTGCTTTCATCATTCCAGGCTTGAGATGTACTGCGGAGACCCAAACGTCAGAATATAGCTTGTCTTTCCTTAATCCACGTTTAATGATGCATGAAGTACATCCAATTTTGCACCAGATATTTCCAGCTGTGTATTTTATTTTGTAATATTAATGTGATCTTTTTAGCGAACAAACAATAGGCCGATTATTTTTTTCCCCCTCTTGAACGGAGTATAGCCAGGTAATGATGTAATGCATCCGGGTGCTCCAAAGAAAAAAAACAGGAATAACTAGCTTTTCTGTTGACGTTTTAGGTCTTACAGTCCCGGATGGGAGTAATTGCCAACTGATCCTTATTATACCGCTTGCTAACTATCACGCTGTTAATGGGAATCGAAACATACCACGAAATTGATCTATCAGCAAATTCTTTAAATTTACGAACAAAATATCTACATGCTTCTTGAAAGAAAAAAATAATCAAGACAGAAGGAGGTATTATGCGAGGTTGAGGATCCTCTGATTCCAGGAGAGATATTTGAACTTCAGTCCACAGAAGTCCTCCTTAATTGATCTGCCATATTTAACGATCAGTCTGCCATATTTAATTAGATCTCTGCGCACCCCGGACTCCTAAGGCCGCTGCCAATGCCACGAAATTTGAATATCGAGTTCCTTAATTTCTCTTTCCTTTACCTTGCATATCCATGAATTAAAAGCAACGTCCCCGTTAGTGGTATTTCGTGCGAGGTTTTAAGGCAAGTTTACGCGAATTTTGGGATGGAGACATTTCAAGAGGAACAGCAGAAAGCAATAGATATTAAGTTTTTCGAAAGTAATGATGTCTTCTTTTTGTTACCAATTGGCTACGAAAAATCTCTATTATATCAAGCAGCGCCAGTGATCGATCGCCTCTCCTCTCTAGAAGAAAGCGGTCACAATATTTATTGTGCCGTACGTTAAAGCTTTCACAGAAGACCAGGTGCACTATCTTAAAGTACAAGGGCCGAGAGGATTGTCCACCTTCAACTTTCGGTCTCTTTGCGAACGGTGCTGCAAAGCTAAATTAAAACTAGTTGTTCCTTGCAGCGATTCTTTGGACTGAGAAAAGAGTCGCTCTTTCTTCACGCTTGCAGCGCAACTATCTTTTATAGAAATCCATGAAATCCTTGAGATTCTGTGACAAATAATCCAACTCTTTTCGACGACCGTGGTACTGTTTACGAATGCAAGCAGAAACCGCGTGGACGTTGAAATCTAGTTTCGTTAACGCGATGCTAATCGAACTTCGTCCTCTTCTTACTCCATACCAAAAATCGCTCATAATCTTTTCCTATATCCTTAAAACATAGTATACATTTGAACTCGGACGCTGAATTGCAAGTTTAACCGAAAATGGAGAATGAATTCACTATTGACGGTCATATATTTGAACTGCGGATAAAGACATGAATGAAAGTGATCTTCGCAGTGATGTGCACTACTTAGGCAGTAGTGAAAATAAGGCCTGAAAAAAATTCAGGCCTGTACCGTCTATTCTTCACTTCACGGGTTTATTTAGAACCACCATCATGACCAGCTTCCAGTTGGCTTGTTAGCTCAGTTGGTAGAGCGCTGCACCGGTATCGCAGAGGTCATGGGTTCAAATCCCGTACAGGCCTGAATTTTTTTCAGGCCTTATTTTCACTACTGCCTAAGTAGTGCACATCACTGCGAAGATCACTTTCATTCATGAATTCACTATTATTGTTTAATTCACTGTTATTGTTTATCTCGATAACCTTCTCGCTAACACGTGTCACTTCGCAAAAAAAAACATTATGAAGAGACGTTGCGGAACACGATTAGTGTCAGGTTTGCGTAGACGTTCCCTCGCTTCCGTTTCACCATCAGGGGAGGGTACGACTACAAGCAGGCTATCGAGCCTTAGGTAAACCTTATAGGGACACGATCTTATAGTGACACATGCAACGCACCCCGCCCCCTCCCTTCACCCAAGCCCCTCCTTTCCCTGACCATAAACAGTGATCGGTTCCTAGGTATGTGGTTAGTGTAGGGTTGTTTTTATGTTCTCTTCATCAGCTCAGAAATGTTGTAGTTTAGTAAAGTCTTCATTATACAGTTAACTGTTATATACTACAAACTTTATTTGTATACTTAATAAATATTCATTGCACCAAAATTGATTTCTACGGTTCAGACCTAATTACCGGTTAAATGATTAATCAGTTTATCATAAACTGGTATTCCCGGGCAATTTGATTCTAAGACAGATAATTATTCCACATAATGCCAACGGTGCCACTTAAGTGTGATTAAATATCATCAAACTAGCTAAGCTTGGGGTTAAGAAAATGACTCGACGGCTGGACAAAAAAAAAAAAAAAAAAGCAGTAATACAACTTGAATTAACTTGAATCAGCTAAAGCCTAAGCAACATAAGTGAAGCTGGTTATAAATGCATTTAGTATTTTCCCATTCCATGGGCAAGACAAAAAGTTCAAAGTCCCTCGATTACTCTCGATCTTGCACAGGAATCCCAGTGTCATTGTGACTTTGACGGGCTTGAGAGTTTCCTCTATTGTCACCTTGCCTTTGATCAAATGCGCTTGCGTGGAATTTTTGGACTCTTCTTTTAAAACGCCCCCTTATCTAGATAGGAATTAGAAGTCAAATAACAGGCACTCATTATATGTAACAAGCTTTTCTTGATATGAATTACGGGGACTCAAAATTCATATTTACCTCACTATTTCCCAAGCAGTGAAAGAAGAAAATGAATAATCGCTTTTAAAAAATATAGATATAACTTCGTTGGTTAATTGGTAAACAAACGAGCAAATAGATGCAGAAATAAGAGAAGCTTTCCACTTTTTTTAAAACTTTTGTTTTGTTTTTGTTTGTTTGTTGGTTTGTTTTTTGTCATGAATGTAGGGTTGTGTCTTTTAGAACAACTCAGCTGAAGGTCTCCTTTCCTTATCAGCTATGATCGTTTACTTATCTGAGGCTTATTTTCCTGAATACAATTCTATCCGTCAGATGTAATCGATTCATGGTGACTCCAGTATCATAATTAAGCCGAGCTAAGGCTTTGAAGATGAAAATGCAAGGGAAAAAGGAAGGTTTAAATGGTCTCCAGTCGGCTTCTTTACGTCATGGATCTGGTATGTGAAAGTGAATCTGAATTATTCTTGGATATGGAGACGCTTTTCAGTATTCCTGACGCTTATCACGTTATACGTATGTTCTTATACCCTTAAGGTTTTAGATGACTTTACCTGAGTGGAATTAAGGATTACAAAAATGTAGGAGAAGGCGATGTGTAACGGCACAAGGAAGCCAATCAGCCACGTGACACCCAGCAATGGAGCTAACACCACGCATGCACGGACACCAAGCCTGTAAGAGACCAAATGAATAGTCACTTGGAAAACAAAAGCGTTCATCTGAAATCGATATAAAGAAAAATTGAAAACTCTTAGCTTAAATTGAAGGCAACGAATAGTCGCGATATAATCTCGGGAGTGACAAAAGAAGCAGTTTGAAGGTCGTCCATCGAAAACGCACTATATTTTATGTGCTACGGCGTCATTCAAAGCCCACCAATTCCAGGCTAGTTTTTCTTTGTAACAAGCTATGATGCTAGATTGTTTGTCGATTGGAAGCATTTAAGAGGCGGGAGAAGCAACTATTATTAGCCCACCTGATCTGCTCAGTCGGGCTATCCTTCACCTGTTGGATTGTTGTTACTTCCTTTATAACCCGCACGAGGATCGTCATGTTAATCTTCAGGGATTAAAAGGGAAAACAAAAGAAGACGGAGGATATGAAAAGAGAAAAACTGAAATATCGGATACTTTTGTTGCACTAGCTTATGTTGTAATTTTTTTTAAAGAGGACTAACAAAATTGATTGAAGTGCACAAACCAAACATTTATTCAATGTTTTTTTTTTTTTTCCCTGTCGTCAACGTTGACCGACAAAAAATATAATTAAAAAACCTTCATGAGGAATCGAACACTGCAATTCTCGGCTTTCGCTTATGCTCTATTGCAGAGTTTCATAGAATTTTAAAGTACAGTAAAATGTAACTGGAACAACTTTCCCAATTAGTACGTAAAATTCGATGCAGAACTCTTCAAAGGTCCCCACAGGAAAAAAAAAATTATGGCGCAATGAATTGTTTCATTTGTGTAAATTACATTTGGCAAACGTCGTTGTCAACTGCTGACGTCTATTACTAAATTCGGTATTGTTTAATGTCAAATATGTACCGCAATCATTTATGGATCATTTTCCCAATGGATCGTAAAGCGTTACATAGTTTCTTTGATAAGTGACTCCTAAGCTCGGCAGCTAAAATCTGTTGTTTTTAGACGTAAGTACCCCAACTACTTACGTCAGCGATCCCATTCACAAATTGAAATTGAGTGAAACACCATTAGTTTTTGACCAATAATTGCAAAAATTAACATAACAGGTCACGTATTTCAAAGGGACGTGATCACAAATCTTTTGCCAGGGCTATAAAGGATTTTGCCCACAAAAATATTCCCAATGAAGGTCTTTCCTGTGATGGTATGTTTGTCTGCGTATAATGTTGCGCATTGGAGATTTGCATTTCAAACATCTTTTTTCCTTTTTTCCAATAGTTGCGTGACACAGTAACGCAACTGTTCCGCAATAGATTAACTGCTCTAAATAGGCAGAAGTCATATTAAATTAATCCAACTTTGGGAAATTTGTTTTTTAAAGGTTGAAACAACCATTGGACAAAATAGGATTCAAATTAATAAGCATTCTATCAGTGTGAGAGAGATTCGTTAGAAGTGAATTTTCGAGCTAATTTTTAGCCTTCTATCTCAGGGATTTGTTGTGAGGGCTCTAATACCCCAGGGATCAGCCGGAAGCCTGAATCGCTCTGGAAATTTGAATAACTTAGTGACCCTCATAAACTGTGAAAGTTTGAAAGAGATCAGTGAGATGGCATGTGTCGACGGTCTGCCCAGTACTCTCGTATACAGACTATTAACTTATAAGCTCAAAATGAACTTAAAGAAGATTTTTTTTCTTTCGTGTTCTCTTGAGCTTGGGACAAAAGCAGAAGCCTTGAAGATTGCAAAAGAAGAAGTTTATAAATGAAAGCACCAGTGCTCAAAATACATTTTACACTCAAAAGCCATATTGTTAGACCGGAATCAAACCCAAAGTTGAAATGAAATTGCCTTCCACAGAGCGTGCGAATGGAAACACATTTGCTCACCAAATAGTTGGCCTTCACGGATCAAAGGATTTGCAGGTGTCAATTCTGTTTTTGTTTCGATAAGAGTTTCCTTGACAACTTCTTTTCAGTTGCAAATCAGGTGTAAATCGTCATGTTCCACTTTGTCTGTTCAGATAAATTATTACGCCTTTCTTTAGTCAGGTGTGAAGTTTATTAACCCGTGCTCTAAGGTTTGGTGTAGCAATCACTGATTTGAAGTCTGCAGTGAAGATGAACATTTACGCAAGTCTTGTAATTCTTGTCGCATTTACCGGTAAGGTTCTTTCTCTCTCTTAAACCGGGCTGAATTTGCATTATTTCGATGAGCCCTGTATGCTGTTTATATCAGTTGTCAATATGCTTTTGGAAAGTGAATCTGCTTTAGTAAGGTCAATTTAAAAAGTTTTATGTAGTAGGCAGTAGCAACATGGTAATTTTAGAATGGCTTCGTGCTCAACATTATCTTTAATCAGAGTTTTCTAGACCATGAAGGATAGAGAATATATATTACATGATGACTTGAAAACAGTGATATCGGTAAAAGTGGTATCGGTTGTCCCAGAAATATTTTCTGCTCTTGGGGAATAATCGTGTAAGGCTTGTTCCTACGAATTGTTACGGATGATTGCTTATACCTCCTTCGTTTAAGAACCTAGCCAAGTTTTGCAATGTAAGATAAACTCGCTCCTAAATGTTGTGTTTTTTTTTTTGTTTTTTATTTGACCAATAATTCATCCTGTTAATGCGGTGTTATATTTTTCACCTGTTAATCATTGAGTCAAAATCAGTTTGCACAGCAATTTATATTAGGTGAAACAGGTATGAATTCAAACTTTGTTCGAATACCACTTGCAGCAATTCAATGACTAATATCACGACGTTTGATTATTTCGTTGTCGCTTATATTTGTATAACAACAGGCTAGTTAGACTGTTGCGAGGGCAGGTGATACTTGAAGCTGCCGAGCAGTTTCTTTTCATTGCAAATAAACTATTATTCTCCGCCTCTTTCGCTTTCTTGGTTCTTGTGAAGCTTAAGAATTACGACTATTTTTTTACAAGATAGAACGCGGGAATCTTTGTGTAGGAAGCTTGAATAACTAAAGAAACATGACTCTACGATTAAGATGCGTTTTTCTTCTTCCCTTGGTAGGTAAGTTTGCATTTGAAACGATTATTATCGACCGAAGCAATATTTACAATGTAGAGGGTTTGCATTTTGTCAATCATTCATCAATCCTCAAATAGCTGATACGTTTCTTTGGAAATGAGAAGTTTTTTAATAACCTTTTAGGTATTTTTTTCTGTCCGAATTAACATGTCAAAGAACTCCGACCATAAGGGCTAATTTTGTTTTCAGTGAAATGTGGTAAATTCGTGAACCTTTACATACAGCAAACGAAGCCATCTGTTATTTAATGATTTCCTTTTTCTTTTAATAGCGAAGTATATTCGCATTTCAAACCGTTATATTTAAGAGTCAGTTTTACTTTGTGATTTGTTGGTGATATGGTGGTTCGCATTTTGGAAGATCAAAATCTGTTGTTTCACATGACAACAATTTATTCCTCTCCATGTCAATTAAAACAAATGGTAATAATCTCTCTTATCCACTCTCTTAGCTTAGGGAAAAATTTTCCAAAACGTATCAAAGGAAGGCACTGATGATTTTTTGTAAGGTTTTACATATCTTTGCGATGTTAGATGCATTTTGTTTTAACGCCTTTTGGGTTAATAAAGTGCAGCAACTTTGCTCTGTGCTGAGGTGTCTCAGTAAATTGGTCCAACCTATTGTCTTGTGGTGAGACAAAAAATACCGTTGTTCCGGTACCACAATATAAATAACTTCAACAGGGATTATTTTGGATTTCAAAACTTTAAAATTGGAAGACCTAGATTTGCCGACAAGTGTTATATTTTTACAGGAAAACATTGTTAGAGCCATACAATCCATTGTCTTCAGTGCCAAGCCATTTTCAATTTCATATGACAATGAAATTTTAATATTTATTCAACGCAGTAGAACACAACCAAATATCGGTTTCGAAAGTCATTTCAATATCATTTTTGTTTCTCAATCGAGTTTCATAACTTAAGGGAGAACAATTTTCATTTCCTGTTCTGGTAAGAAAAAATCAATTGAGCTGGATAAAAAGTCAATATGCTATTTTTAAACATTTATTATGCAGTTCTTTCAAACCAAGTGCAAGATAATTTTACGAAAACCTGACTGCGAAAACCAGACTGCCTGTTATTTTTAATCAAATCACATCGAAAGAAAAAGTTTCTAATTAAAGGGGATGAAGACTAAGAACCCTGCTGTTTTTCTTATCTCAAAAATTTTCGGTTGCCAAGAAACATGTTTTCTCTACCATGACAACGTCGGTTTGTTTTGCACCAAACGCAACTCACATGATCATTGATTTGAATTTATTGATGGTTTTCTCATTCAGTTAATTGAATATTTTTTGTGTTAGTTTTTTGTTACCTGGTTTCCTATAGGAAAAATTCGAAGAAGTGTAGTCGAGTTTAATCTATGTAAACAGTATTCAGGTTTTCAACTATGTATTCAGTATTCAACAGTATTCAACACTATTTAACAGTATTCAACAGTATTCAACAGTATTCAACAGTATTCAACAGTATTCAACAGTATTCAACAGTATTCAACAGTATTCAACAGTATTCAACAGTATTCAACAGTATTCAACAGTATTCAACAGTATTCAACAGTATTCAACAGTATTTAACAGTATTCAACAGTATTCAACAGTATTCAACAGTATTCAACAGTATTCAACAGTATTCAACAGCATTCAACAGTATTCAGTATTTAACTATGTCTGAGTATTCAGGTTATTGCAAACTAGTGGTTCGAACGATGGAATAACTGAACTAACTCGAACGGGCCATAAGTGTGATAAAAAATCGAACAAGAGCTATTGTAAAAAAACGAAATAATGAAAAAAAGAAAAAAAAAAGCAAAACAGATGGTGGTAAAACAGAGAGCCTCGACGACTTTGCCTTTTTCTCTATATATTTTCACTTGTGACTTGGATGTTTTTTTTCTCCGTATGTCTGTGTGTGGGGGTATGTTTTGATAGATGTCATCATCATGGGCTTACATCACTTTCATGGGCTGAAAAATTCACCATGCAAACTGACACAGTCAATCTTTGGCAAAACTCCATAATTCGCTTGTTATATTTTCCCAGGCATTCAATTCGGCGTCAACGAAATGTGAAATCACCTTGTAAACCACCGGCTGAAGTAAAGTTTGAATAGATATAACATGGAATGTCTTTTTCTTCTCAGCTGCGAATCTTTTGCCAGCTTTTGCTGCTGATTTTAGCAATACAACATGTGGCGGTATGTGCATGAAAGTCCTTGGCAGGTCTGGAAAAGTTCTGTTTCGTCGTTGTCGTAACAACAAGAATTTTACCAGAGCCTTCACTGTAGAAATGGATGTCATCAAGCAACTGGGGGCGAATGGCAAAGAGATCAGAGGGAAGCGATCAATGAACCCTAAGGCTCAAGATTTCGAAATGACAAAACTGAACAAATCCGCTCTGTTGCATGGCCTGAAGGCAGTGAAGCTCACCGCTAAGGCTCATTTCAAGGCTCAACAGGCAAATCTGGACGTTGACATCTACATTCTTTGCCAAAACGGAACGATCAAATTTGATGATGATGAGATAGTAATGAAAACTGGCTCATTGAAATTATTCCTGAAGGTACACACTCATTTTCCGCGAAATTTAAGCTGTTAAATAATCTATAATGTTATCTCTGTGACTAGACATCACGTAGGGCTCAGCGGGAGTGTAAACTACTTTCGAGTTGGTACTGAATGGGACGACTTGAAGGACTTAGCTATTTTAACTTGACTCCACTGGATTTAATTTTAGTTTTAGACGGGAACAGAAGTCTTTCTTTTTCCGAACTATGCCACTTTCAAGGAAAAAGCATGAGTTAAATTTACAATACAGAAAAAAATTGAATCTGCTGAGTTGTTTAGATGATTAATCTTACTCAAAGCATGATCTAAATTTGTCAGTCCTTTAGCTTTCATTGTTTGGGCTAACATAGGGCCAGTCTAGGCATATTTTTGTTTCCCTGAGACAGACATATGCTTTAGACTTATGGGGATAGAAGAAATCAATAATTTGTCTTCATAACAGGCCTTCAGTAATAAACTGGGTCCACCCCAGCTTTGATTTGATTGAAATATGATCCAGACTGACCCAGAAGGTGGTGCGAGACAATCGCAGAATTAAGTAACAAAACAAAACAAAACAAAACAAAACAAAACAAAACAAAACAAAACAAAACAAAACAACAGCAACCAAAACAACGCAATCCCAAATACTCCCGACATTGAATTGAAAATAATTTTAATTATTTCACTTTACAAGCCTAATAAGTTCAAAATTTGATTCTCTTTTTTTTTTTTTTTTTTTTTTTTGTTTACAGCTTGAAAACTATACTTCCAGTGAGGCGAAGGATATTGAGTTGGGACTCATTGTCCAGGGAAGAAAGGGTCAAAACCCAAGGAAAGACGAAGACATCAAAGACAGTGACGGTAAACAAAAGAAACTCAATCGAAAAATACCATGCCGGAAAACAGGTAAATGCGGCAAGCATTTCCGCTTTGGCAGTGGAGACGATACCGACGATGAAATGTCAGCTGCTAGTAAGGTAAAGTTCTGAGTGAAGTTATTATGCAACAGATCTAAACACCCCTTTCTGTTGGTTGTCCTGCGTACTAACCCAAGTAGGATGACTTTAGGAAACCGTGAAAATATTCAATGCATTTTTTTTCTGTATTCTAGATAAGTTCAATTTGAAAACCACCTCCTTGGGAGCGTTCGCGCATCATATTCTGCCATTGTTAAGTCTGCGGTTTTTTTGTTTCTTTCTAACCTACGACAATTTTAATTTCATTAGTTTTTTCATGTTTTTACTTACTAGTGCAAAGTAAATGGTAAGTTCGCCAACTTTAGCAGCGGTGGCTACCCAAAGCTCGAGAATATCGGTAACAAGTACAGGATTGCTTTCCGAGTACCCGCCAATTACAGCAGAAGCATTGAGATTGACCCAGGAGTGACATTGGGGGATGAACTTGATGACGAAGACGACAAAGACGACAAAGACGACAAAGACGACAAGGACGATATAGACGATAAAGAAGACAACGCAGTTTCTGTTCAGCTGAATCTCTTGTTGCTTTTCGTGATGCTGACGGCCATATTCGCGTTGTTTTAATCTGATGTCGGGGTGGGAGGGGAGAGAGGGAAGGAGTGGTGACGCTATTATTAGTGGGAGAGCGTGTGCTAATGACACTCCATGCATGTATATTTTACTTTTTATAGCCTACTTTCAGCCGTATTCAAGCTCAAAAGAGTGGTAATCATAATAACCATGTTAAAAACACCGAGAAATGCCCCTCGAAAAATCTCTCATAACCTTTGAAGTTTCCTCTGGAAATGAACACATTGTTTTAAACCAAAATTGTTTGATTTTTAGTCTAGAAAATGAAGCAGCATCTTTTGAAATAGTATTTGTGATTAGCAGCAGGATAAACAAACCCTTGCCTAGCTCATATCAAGAAACCTGTGATAGTGCCACCCCTCCCTCCCCTTCCTCGTATTTTAAACCATTTTACTATATTCAGAATTCCAACTTAATACTTATATTTAGAGATGTATTCCTTTTTCTATCGTAATAGTCGATGTGAAGTTTTGAGAGGAGCGAGAGACGAAATAAGATTGGTGAGGTCCTGGGCTGCCCAAGAGCTGTTTCCAGTCTCTTCTTGTTTTCTCGAGGCCATTCGCTTCGCTAGCAGTTTAGACAATTAGTTTTTTTTGTTTTTTTTTAGGATTATTTGCTTTATCATGGTGGTTACGGAAAAGAAAAAACGATAAACGTGCAACAGCTGTACCTGCATGGTTATATTACGTTTCTATTATCCTTTACAAAGTTTAATAGCCTAGTGAAATTGTTATCATTTGTATGTTCTACTTCATACACTGAATTGATTGCGATACCTAATAAAATCGTTTGCACTTAAGTTCATTCATATAGCTAATGGCTATTTGCAGATATTAAAATTTACTTCTTTATAAAACTCGAAGGCTTCTCCGACATCTCATGGAGCTAAATCTTGACTATTTAGTCATAGAATAATATAAATATCGTAACCGTATCATGAACCAGGGTATTTGATTGTGGAAGTTGAAAAAATATTCGAAGAAAGAGAGCAAGAAGCTCAAATTGGCTAGAGAACTTCTCAGCTGCAGCGGTAACCCTGAATCTCACGAGTGACAAATAATTAACTCCTCCTTGCAACATCAACACAGTATTCAGATAAATTATGGCATGAGAATGAAGAAAATTTCAATGAAGGGATGATTAGTTGATTCAGAACCAAAGTCTACGAACTAACTTCGTGAGAATTGTATAGCAGACGGTAGGGAGAATTGCGAATGAAATGTTACGAGTGAACGGTTTTAAGCAGAAACCTTACAATTTCGATTAACTTTTTATATGGGGATCGGAGTAAATGCATTTTACAATTGATACAAGATGGTACGTGGGCATTCCTGTTTAGGAAGATTTGTCGATTAGTTTTTCGCTTTACCCATGAGCTACAGTCAGGAAAAAAAAAATTGCCATCATTTACATACGAGCGTTCATTATGTTCGAAACTAGGCACCGAGTAGGTCAACAACTACTTCTCGTGGATTTATAAAATAGCCACAACTAAGACTAAAATTTTATGTTTTTGTTTGAGGGTAAAACTGGACTCCTCAGCACTTGCGAACTTTCTAATGGTTACAAGAGTGAGTATAATCCAGTCTGGGTTATGATCATACGAGTGATAAACAAAATCGAATGATTGCGAGGCAGGGGTAAATTTAATTAGAAAAGGGCGAAAACGATTGCCCAACTTTGGACAACCGAAAGTAATGTAACCGATTTATCAGAACTGTGATAGAATTGCGAAAAAAATTCGCATTGGCAAAAAATACTTATAATGCTATAATTTCAGCTGATGTGTATTGTCGAGTTTTAGACAGGGAGGGGGGAGGAGAGGTTGGGATTTGGGAGAGGAGGGTGTGGGGCGTCGAAGGATTTTGGATGTGACATCCCAAAAAGAGTTTACCCAGCGCCCTCAGCCACCCCCCTTCACCTGTGGCGATGGCGCATTTCTTCATAGTTTTGATTAAAAGGTAAACGTAAGTTCAGTATCTACTTATAAATATCCAAGTGCATAATCGCAGTTTATCGCAATTCCGAAATTTCATCATCTATCTGGATTATGACTGGCTTCATAGACTTTGCTTCTTACATTCGGGGTTTTATTTTGTGCAGACGGGAGGGCAGTGCTCACTGAAGTCTTCTTTTGAAACGTTCTCTTATCCAAGTGAGGAATGCGAGGCACTAATTAGAGACTTTCCTTCCATTGGCAAATATTTTTTCCTGTGGGAGATGTGAAGATTATGAAGGCGAAAAGCTCATAATATGAAATGGGACAAGTACAAAAATTATTAGGTGATATAGAATCTCATGTTTGTTGCTGTACTGTACTAGTATTATATTTAGAAGCCGAGGAGAGCTAAGAGGAACTGTGGATTGTGTATCTAGATATATGATGTACCGTGTCTGTCTGTTTATGTGAATTATGTTTGTTTATGAAAAATGTATGTAACTTTGAATTAATAAAAATTAATAAAATTAAAAAAAAAAAAAAAAAAAAAATTATGAAGGCTCGACTTTATCCATACCTCACTATTTCTCAAGCAGTGAAAGAAGAAAATCGAGAAGTCCTGCCGAAAAAAGGTGTCCAGTAAATAGATGAACAGATAGACAACTAATAAAAAAGAAGAAGCTGTAAGTATGAGAAACGTCGTAGGAGCCAAAATCAGTTTGCGCAGCAATTTGTATTTGGTAAAATAGGTTTGAATTCCAACTCTGATCGACTACCACTTACAGCAATGACTATTATCACAATGTTTGATTATTTTGGTATGATAATCACTCATATTTGTATAACAATAGGCTAGTTGGACTGATGCGAGGGCAGGTGATACTTAATGCAGAGCAGTTTCTTTTCAGCTGCAAATAGAATATTATTCGCCGCCTCTTTCGCTTTCTTGGTTCTTGTGAAGCTTAAGAATTGTCACTCTTTTTTCTATAAGATAAAACGCGGGCATCTTTGTGCAGGAAGCTTGAAAAACTAAAACAATATGACTCTACGATTAAGCTGCGTTTTTCTTCTTGCCTTTGCAGGTAAGTTTGCATTATTTGAAACATGATCACCATCGACCGAAGCAATATTTACAATGCAGAGGGTTTGCATTTTGTTAAGCACTTATCAATCCTCACATTGCTGATACATTCCTTTGGAAGTGAGAAGCTTTTTTGACCTTTCAAGTATTTTTTTCTGTCCAAATTAACGTGTCGAAGTACTCCGACCGCATACATTCAACGAAGCTATCTGTTCCGTTATGTTTTCTTTTATCTTTTAATGGCGAACAACTGAAAATTATTCAGTTCTCAAACCGTTATATTTAAAACGTAGATGCGATTTGTTTTAACGCCTTTTGGGTTAATAAAGTGCAACACTTCTGCTTTGAGCTGAGGTGTCTCAGTAGATTGATCCATAAAAGACCGTAGTTCCCTTACCACGATATAAATAATTTCAACAGGGATTATCTTGGATTCTTAATACTGAAAATTAGAAGACCTAGATTTATTGACAAGTGTTATATTTTTACAGGAAAACATTGTCAGAGCTGTACACTACATTGCCTTCAGTGCCGACCCGTTTTCAATTTCGAATGACAATAAAATTTTTTTATTTATTTAACGCAGTGCAATAAAACCAAATATCGGTTTCGAAAGTCATCTCACTATCACTTTCATTTATTGTTCCAGTTTCATAATTTAAGGGAGAACGATTTTCATTTCCCGGTCTGTTAAGAAAAATTCCATTGAGCTGGATCAAAGTCAATTTGCTATTTTAAAATATTTTTTTTGCAGTTCTTTCAGCGACTGTATTTTACGAAAAGCTGCCTGCCTGTTATCTTTAATCAATTCACAACCAAACAAAAAGCTACTAATTAACGAGGGTCAATACTCATAATCCCACTGTTTTTCTTTTCTTACAAATTTTCGGTTGTCAAGAAACATGTTTTGCTTTACCATGACAACGTCGGTTTGTTTTGCCCCAAACGCAACTCACATGATCATTGATTTGTATTTATTGATGGTTTTGTCATTTCAGTGAATTGGATATTTTTTTGTGTCAGTTAAGTTGTTTCCTTTGGAAAAAATTAAAAGAAGTTTGATCGAGTTCAAGCTACATAAAAAGTATTTAGGTCATTCCAAGCTAATGGCTCGAACACTAGAATAACTTGAACAAACTCGAACGTGCCATGGGTGTGATAAAAAATCGAACGACGGCTCACGGGAAAAATAAGAAAAAAAAAAAAACAAAAAAAAAAAAAAAAAAACGAGGTGGTGATAAAACAGAGAGCTTTTGTGACTTGAAAATTTTTTTCTCAGTCTGTGTGCGTGTGTGTGTGGGTGTGGGGGGAGGGTATGTTTTGATAGATGTCTTCCTTATGGGCTTACATCACTTAAGTGGGCTTAAAAATTCACCATGCAAACTGGCACAGTCAATCTTTGGCAAAACTCTATAATTCGCTAGTTATGTTTTCCCAGGCACTCAATTCGGCGCCAACGAAATGTGAAATCACGTTGTAAACCGCCGGCTGAAGTAAAGTTCGAATAGATATAACATAGAATGTCTTTTTCTTCTCAGCTGCCACTCTTTTGTCAGCTTTTGCGGCTGATTTTAACGGCAAAACATGTGGCGGTATGTGCATGAAAGTCCTTCGCAGGTCCGGAAAAGTTCTGTTTCGTCGTTGTCGTAACAACAAGGCTTTTGCCAGAGCCTTCACTGTAGAAATGGATGTCATCAAGCAACTGGGGGGCGAATGGCAAAGAGATCGGAAAGAATCGATCAATAAATCCTAAAGCTCAAGATTTCACCATGGCAAAACTGAACAAATCCACTGTGTTGCATGGCCTGAAGGCGATGAAGCTCTCTGCCAAGGCTCACTTCAAGGCTCAAAAGGCAAATCTGCACGTTGACATCTACATTCTTTGCCAAAACGGAACGATCAAATTCGATGATGATGAGATAGAGATGAAAAATGGCTCATTGAAATTATTCCTGAAGGTAAACAATCATTTTCCGTGAAATGTAAGCTTTTAAATAAAATATAATGTTATCTCTGTGACTAGTCATTATAATCACGTAGGGCTTAGCGGGAGCGTTACCTAGTTTCGAGATGATACCGAATGGGACAACCTAAAGGACTAAGCTATTTTAACTTGACTCCACTAAATTTATTTTTTAGTTTAATTTTAGACGAGAACAGGCCTCCTTTTTTCCCGAACTAAGCCACTTTCAGGGAAGAAACTTAGAGCTAAATTAACAATAAAGAGATTGTTTCTAGCGCGGGAAACCTTTAATGATCCGCTGAGTTATTTCCAACATGATTAATCTTACTCAATTGCAAAACATAATGAAACATTTGTCATCAACCCTTTAGCTTTGTAGAGAATGTCCTTGTTTGGGCTAATCTAGGCATGTCTATCTTTCCCTAAGACAGACATGTGTTCGCATGGAGATAGAAGAAATCAATAGTTTGTCTTTTAACCTTAGACTTGTGACAGGCATTTTTGAGTGACGAACTGGGTCCACCTCAGCTTGGATTTGTTTGAAATATGAACCAGACTGACTCAGAAGGTGGTGCGAGACAATCGCAGAGTTAAGTAAAAAACAAAACAAAACAAAAAAAACAAAGGGACAACGGCAACAAAAACGACGCAATCCCAAATACGCTAGAGATTGAATTGAAAGTCCTTTAATTGTTTCCCTTAATACGCCAAATAAGTTCAAAATTTGACTGTTTTTTTTTAAAGCTTGAAAACTATACTTCCAGTGAGGCGAAGGATATTGAGTTGGGACTCATTGTCCAGGGAAGAAAGGGTCAAAACCCAAGGAAAGACGAAGACATCAAAGACAGTGACGGTAAACAAAAGAAACTCAATCGAAAAATACCATGCCGGAAAACAGGTAAATGCGGCAAGCATTTCCGCTTTGGCGGTGGAGACGATACCGACGATGAAATGTCAGCTGCTAGTAAGGTAAAGTTCTGAGTGAAGTTATTATGCAACAGATCTAAACCATCCTTTCTTTTGGTTGTCTTGCGTAATGACTCAAGAGGGATGACTTAGTTTTGTTGTTTTTGTTTCTTTGTTTGTTGTTTTCTGTTCTTTTTCCCGCTGTTTTCTAGATAAGTTCAATTTGAAAACCGCCTCCTGGAGAGCGTTTGCAGACAATTATATTCTGCCACTGTAAAGTCTGCGGTTTTTTGTTTATTTCTAACTTCCAAGTAACAATTTTAATCTCATTTTTTCCTTTCATTTTTGCGTTACTAGTGCAAAGTAAATGGCAAATTTGCCAACTTCAGCAGCGGTGGCTACCCAAAGCTCAAGAGGATCGGCACCAAGTATAGGATTGCTTTCCGAGTACCCGCCAATCTCAGCAGAAGCATTGAAATTGACCCAGGAGTGACATTGGGGGATGAACTTGACGACAAAGACGATAAAGAAGGCAACGCAGTTTCCGTTCAGCTGATTTTTTTGTTGCTTTTCGTGATGCTGGCAGCCATATTCGCGTTAAACTGAGAACAGTGAAGTTTTACGTTAGGCTTTTGAAAAGCTATATGTTGTTTTTTTAATTTGATGTAGCTCACATCAAGAAACCTGTGATAGTACCACCCCTCCCTCCCCTTCCTAGCATTTTTGTTTCCTTTTTCTTACATTTAGAATTCACACATAATACTGATGCTTAACGATGATTCCCTTTTCTAATGCAATGTTTAATGTGAAGTTTTGAGAGGCAGCGAGTGACGAAATAAGGATGGTGAGGTCCTCAGGTGTCCGAGAGCTGTTTCCAATCTCTTCTCGTTTTCTCGAGCCCATTTGCTTTGCTAGCGAAGTGTTTATGGAAATACGTTGAACAGGCAGTAGTTGTACTTGCATGGTCATATAACGCTTTTATTATCCTTTTCAAAATGTAATAGCCTAATAGCCTAATCATTTGTATGTTACACTCTACACGCTGAATTGATTGTTACATTTAATAAAACCATTTGCACCTGAGTTAATTTATATGCATTATCACTGTTTGTAGATATTAAGATTTGCTTCTTTTTAAAACTCGAAGGCATCTCTGACTTCTCAATCTTAGAGCTAAATCTTGATTACTTAATCATAGAATTATACAGAAATCGTAACATATCATGAACTAAGGTATTTGATTAAGAAAATTTCTAAAGGAGAGCAAGAAGCTCAGATTGGCTAAAGGACTTCTCAGCTACAACAGTAACCCTCTGACTCTCACGAGTGACCATAAAATAACTTTACCTTGCAACATCAATATGATATTCAGGTGAAGTAAGGCATGAGAATGAAGAAAATATAAATGAAGGGATAATTAGTTGATTCAATACCAGAGTCTCCAAACTAACGTCGTGAGAATTGTATAGCAGACGGTAGGGAGAATTGCGAATGAGATTTTATGAGTGAACAGTTTTAAGCAGCAACCTCACAATTTTGATTAACTTTTTATATGGGGATCGGAGTAAATGCATTTTCAATTGATACAATGGAGAACAAGATGGTAGGTGGGCATTCCTGTTTAGGACGATTTGTCGATTAGTTTTTCACTTTACCGATAAGCTACAGTCAGAAAAAAAAACAAAAAAAAAACTTGCCATTATTTACATACGAGCGTTCATTATGTTCAAAACTAAGCACCAAGTAGGTCAACAACTACTCCTCGTGGATTTATAAAATAGCCATAACCAAGACTAAAGTTTTATGTTTCTGTTTGAGGGTAAAACTGGACTCCTCAGCACTTGCGAACTTTCTAATGGTTACAAGAGTGATTATAATCCAGTCTGGGTTATGATCATACGAGTGATAAACAAAATCGAATGATTGCGAGGCAGGGGTACATTTAATTAGAAAAGGGCGAAAACGATTGCCCAACTTTGGACAACCGAAAGTAATGTAACCGATTTATCAGAACGGTGATAGAATTGCGAAAAAAATTCACATCGGCAAAAAATACTTATAATGCCATAATTTCAGCTGATGTGTATTGTCGAGTTTTAGACATGACTCGTAACCTCTCCTATCCCACTGAGGATAGGAGAGGATCGGCACCAAGTATAGGATTGCTTTTGCGGGGGGGGGGGGGGGGGAAAGGGAGGGAGGTGGGGGAGTTGGGATTTGGGACAGGATTGTGTTGAAGGATTTTGGATGTGGCATCACAAAAAAGGTTACCCAGCGCCCTCGGCCACCCCTCCACCTGTGGCGATGACGAATTTATTTATAATTATAGTTTTGATTAAAAGGTAAACGTAAGTTCAGTATCTATTTATAAATCTTCAAGTGCATAATCACAGTTTATCGCAACTCCGAAATTTCAGAATCTATCTCGATTATGACTGGCTTCGTAGACTTTGCTTCTTACATTCGGGGTTTTATTTTGCGCAGGCGGGAGGGCAGTGCTCACTGAAGTCTTCTTTTGAAACGTTCTCTCATCCAAGTGAGGAATGCGAGGCACTAATTAGAGACTTTCCTTTCATTGGCAAATATTTTTTCCTGTTGAAGATGTGAAGATTATGAAGGCTCGACTTTATCCATACCTCACTATTTCTCAAGCAATGAAAACATTCAATGACTCGCCAGTCAGTGATCAACAAAACCTTTTATTTTAACGGGTTGTTGTGTTTGTTGTTGTTTTTGTTTTAGCTGTTCTTTTTCCCGCTGTTTTCTAGATAAGTTCAATTTGAAAACCGCCTCCTGGAGAGCGTTTGCAGACAATATACTCTGCCACTGTAAAGTCTGCGGTTTTTTGTTTATATCTCGCTTCTAAGTGTTTAAGTGAGAACAATGAAGTTTTACGTTAGGCTTTTGAGAAGCTATATATGTTGTTTTAATCTGATGTAGTGGGGGTGGGTGGGGGGGGGGAGGAAAGGGGTGGTGGTACTTTAGTTATCATTGGGAGGGTGCGTGCTAATGACACTCCATGCATGTTTTATATAACTTTTTGCAGTGTATATTTAATTTTTTATAGCCTACTTTGAGCTGTATTCAAGCCAAAAAAAAATGGTTATCCTAGTAGCCATGACAAAAACACCGAGAATTGCCCTTCTCCAGAACCTTTTAACTTTCCTTTGCAAATGTACCACGTTGTTTTAAACCAAATTTGTTTGATCTCTAGTCTGGAAAATGGAGCAGCATCTTTAAAAAAAAAAGACTGGTAGTTAGCAGCGGGATAAATAATACCTTCCCTAGCTCACATCAAGAAACCTGTGATAGTGCCAGCCCTCCCTCCCCTTCCTCGCACTTTTGTTTCCTTTTTCTTACATTCATAATTCCCATATAGTACTGATGCTTAACGATTATTCCTTTTTCTAATGCAATGCTTAATGTGAAGTTTTGAGAGGCAGTGAGAGACGAAATAAGGATGGTGAGGTCCACTCAGGTTAATTAAGGCCTGGGTCACCCTGTCTTTAACCCATAATTTCGCAAAATTGAGAATAACTTAGCTATTTTGCGAGGGATTTTTCTCATACTTGGCAGAAATGTGTATCACTACCATCTCCCTCGGACTGAATTGTGGCAGCCTAATATGATACTCTCAACAGCCAAAAACAGTTAATTTAGGCGCCAAATTCGTCGGTTGCTTTCTTGAGCAAATTCCCACCACTAAACACAAGGCAAATCAAAATGCAGTTATCGCTATGAATATTTGAGACGTTTTTCATTGTTTTCCCACTTGGAATGGCTGCCAAAATAAAGAGAGATGTGCTAGGCAGATTAAATCAAGTTTTGTCTCTGCGAAGCTGCTTCCTTTATCATGGTTTTCGCCCGAAAACATCTTAGCCTTTACCTGGTTCCAACCGCTATCAACGAAAGTAATCCCACAGGTTCCTATTTATTTGGAAAAAAGACAAATTAAAACTGTTTAAGAGGTGGGAATTTTGAAAACTCGCAGTCACGTAATTCAACTTAGTGTCCGCCATTTTGACACGCGAGTCACGCGAGTGTTCAGAAGCAATAATTTAACGCTTGGAGCAATCTCAGAAGTAATACACAGGCAAACTTTGTATACTTTTGATGGTATTTATTTCTTTTTCTCGTTTTCTGAGGGCTTGCATCTCTGTAAAATCCAGGGTTAGATTGCCTTTGACAGTTCTGATAAAACACAATTGCAAATTTGGGCGGTAAGAATAAAGAATGTTTGTAATTTTATCCCAAGTAGTATCATATAACGAGACTGAATTACAATTTTGGCGCAAAACTTGAAAGTTATCGCACTGATTCCTTGAAACTCTTCAAGGTTTTGTTCCCTAACAACGGTACTACTCGATAACGAGCTAAGTGTATTCTTGTGAAACGAAAATGTCTGTCATTTTTAATTGTGGATTTGCAAGAGTTGCTGTAAAGGAGAGCTTTCGTAAGGTTGGAAGTGCTTCGGTTGAAACTAACCCTAGTGAAAAGTGGAAGAACTATCTTGCAGCGTTCGAGGGTGACAGTCAGGAAGCCTTTGCGGTCGAACGTTCCACCTACGTCAAGAAATTCAAAGCAATTTACAGCTCTTTCCAAAAGATGAACTCAAAAGCCAGGGCCCAGTACCAAGACACGTTTTCAATGGTAAACTGGAAAGCTCTTAATACAGCGCAGAAGAAACAGCACACACTGTCAAATTGTGGAGGTTTTCAAGTGCACTATTATGCCATCCATAATTTTTTCCCTAGTGGAGAAACTTTCAAAACCCGAAAACTTTTTAAAAGAGGCCCTTATTGAAAGTGGGGTGAAGACACAAAGTAAAGTGAAACCAACGCAAATAGCCATTAAAACTGCTGTAAAACACATTTATTCATAAGTGAATGGCCACTTTGAGAAAATATTTAAAATGAGCTTTACTGAAGCACAAACAAAAGTGAAGGAACTTCAGCTCCAAAAAAAGAAAGACGCAATCGAGAAAAAGTGGCAGCGTCGAGGGAGAGTACGCCAAGAAAAAAATAAAATCCAATGCTAATGTCTAGTCCATCTGGAGGAGGAGTAATGTTTCTAGTTACTTTGCAGTAATTTGCATGCCAAACAATGAGATCAACAATCTTCACCTTTACTTGTGTTGCAATCTAGCATTTATTTAAGCACACTCTCTATAATATATTGCCTTCATTTTCCAGTTTTTTAAAGGAATGCAAGTACCAAATAATCCACGGTAAACTTAATCAATCATACTGAACTTCTTCCAACCAATGGAGAGAATATAATACTGGGAGAAGGATCCTATGGTTGATGCCTTCTGAGACAGTACACACGATTTGATATAAAGGTTGTGGAAAAACAGTCTGATGCAGGACACCACAGAGATAATGAAGGAGGCTCACATTATGCAGGCACTCGGACATAAAAATATCCCCACCATAATAGGTGTGCAGCTTCAAAAGCAGCCCATTTCCTTAATAATGGAGTTTAAAGGGGAAAACAATACATCTGTAACAATAAGCAAACTATTGTCTTGTCAGAAAAACAGTGCAACAATACAGAATGTGCAAAGCTCACTCATAACAAATGACTGGTTAATTATTTCACATGATTTGACAGAAGCCCTTTCACATATTCACACAAAAGGCTTTCTTCACCGTGATTTGAAGGCTAATAATTTTCTTGTGAGTAACAAACATGGCTACATCATCGATTCTGGAGAAGCATGTGACAGCTCCTTTCCTCCTGCAAATAATTAATGAAGCCAGTGATATTTTTTCCCTTGGTAAAATTCTGTTCAAAGTAGGTGTTAAGCAAAACATTCCACTTTTGGTTTCCATGGCTCAAGAATGTTTGGATGCCAGCCCTGTAAGAAGACCAACAACAACAGGCATTATGGCAACACTGGCTTCCATAATATCTCACTGAATACTAAAAGCTTAAGCAGGGGTGTCACGGGCCTGACACTGGGCAAATTGACTGGCTGGGAACATAGTTTTTCCTGCATGTTGTGACTGACATAAATCAGAATCAAAACATATTTTGCCTGCTTCCTTGTACATTTCCCATCACCTCAAAATCTTAATGAAACCTCTGCTTAAGAAAGTAATAATTAACACTCTAATCAGGTAAAGTGACCCTAGCCATGTCACGGCAGGAGTCTTTTTATTGGGCTTTGCAAGGTTAAAATTACAATGTATGTGCATGTCTTTAGCAAGTTTATGTGTGCTCTTGGTCTAAACTAATTTTGTACTTCTGCTATACGAATTGTGAATGAATGTTAGAGGGACATTTTTAATAATGCACAGATAAGGTGCTCTAGGGTCCATCAGGTACAAATTACTTCATAGGTCATACTCATGTCTATAATTTTACATCGCTGCTAGATAACATACATGTACCGATTTATTTCCCAATTCCTGCCAATTATTGATCTATGAAATTGAATTTAGGCAAGCAACTGGCAGATCAAACTTAAAATTATAAACCAGAGTTTTAACCAGTTAGGCCACCATAGCCTTCTAACAGGAATATTGACTTGGAAGAGCAACAAAAAAAGCAAGAAATACAATTTTAAAATTTTCCTTTCTGACTTTGTAACAAGGGCAACCTATCCTGCTCTTAAGATGGCACATCTTTTATGAGTAGGGCTGAGAAGATGACACATCCTATACCAGTTTGTGTTTGCTCTTGTCACAAAAAAAAAAACAGTGTCCCACTTGGGGCAACAGTAAGCACTGGTAATTAATCATGTCTTATCACCAAAGAGAGAAGGCTATGGTCAGAATCATATGCATGTATCAGAACTTTCATGATGCATTTGAATTAAAAGATACTCCACTGGTGTAGTGGGTAGAATATTTACTTTCAAATAGACACATATATCAATTACAAGTCCATCATTGACAATGATTGTTGCAATTATTACCGGTCAAAACTTAAAAACCAAACTGTTGACTATAATTAAAACTGATATAACATGATTTCAAAACCAAAAAAATGCCTCATAAATAACACCATTAACATGCTTGTAATAAATTAGTTGTGTGGAATAACTGGAAGGACCTCTTCAAGAAAACAAATAGGGATAACAGTAAATAAAACTGGTTTTAATCAAGCAGATTCCCTTTGGAATCTGCAAGGGCTGGCTGGTTTACTGCGTGAGTAATTAAAATTATTATTATTATATATTTATAGCAATTCAGTAAGGGACCTCGGAATAAACTAACACACATTAGTACAGCTTTTTTCCTCTTAGTTTTCAAGGGACAATTTATGACAAGACAATCTGCATCTTACATGTCAGCAATTAAACTTACCTAACAACTGCTTTGGGGGTTTACGTTTGTCAGTAAATTCATCTGCTTCTTGGAGAAATTGTTTCCAAAGCATTCAAAAGCCTAAATTTTGATAAACACCATAAGTTTACACATCATGATGTGATAGGGGATTTATCAAGCTAAATTGAATTTCAAAATTGAATGGTATATCCACAATGAAACTTTTTTCTATGCATTTGTTACAAAACATAGTACTTTTTTCTATGCAAAAGTTACAAACATTGTAAAACGCTATTGAGCTCTAGAAATGAGCGCTATATTATAAATTCATGTTGCATTGTATTTGCAGTGAAATCAATGAACATGTTGAGAGCAGTTCATTGAAGTCTTCGTAGGTTCAAAAGGGTTCTCTTTGGCTTTAAGATAGCGATATCATGGCATTTTTTGAGGAAATGAAGATAGCAAAGAAAATGTCATCACCTTCGTATGATTTCTTCCTCTAGATTGTCGGATTCACCAGCGAAGATGGGAAAAACCAATGCAAAGCCGACACTTCAAAATGGCGGATGCCGTTCACGAACTACGCGATCTTGATTCCAAGTAACTATGGTTACTCGCGCAGTCCACGCGAATTCCGCGAACCTTGCTGGGGGGGGGGGGGGGGGGGGGGACACTGGAGGCGAATATCATTTTTGACCCAGGCCTTAATTAACCTGAGCAGCAACGCGCACAGATCTCTGAACGCAGGTCATTGCGAGAACACTAGAACTATACCCAATCCGTCACAAAAAGAACAAGAAAGCGAGATATTCTTGCTAAAAAAAGGAATGTATCAAGACGTTTCAGTCATTGGCTGCCATCCAGAGGTACCTGAACAAAGACAAACAAAGTGAAGCTGACAAAAAAAATCCGCCTATGATAAGATCGAGAGGAAATGGACGAAGACCGGCTTGCCATTCTATAGGGGATGGCTTCGTTCGAGGTCGAACCTCAGGTAAAATTCTCATGAACAATCCCTAACTAGCCAAGTGGACTTTGGAAAAAGTCGAAACTGACCGAACAAGGCAGAAGATTAGAAGTGACCTTGCAAAATTTAGACGAATACTGCATGAGAGGGTACAGCTGCTATTAAGCTAAAAAAAAAAAAAAAAGAATAAAGTAATACAAATAAATTGAGACATTTGCATCTCACTTTTCTTTCATATATGTTGTCTTTGCCCACGAAAAACAACTGACTATGTCTTGGGATTTCATCAAGGGAAATTTGCAAGGAGCCTACTGGTCAAATTACTGCTGGCTCATTCTTAATAAGTTTTATAAGTCACGCAATTAAACGCCGGCAACACTCGATCCACAGAGATGTAGATTTATATGTAGTAATAGAATGCTTGAAAAAAATAAGCAAATATTTTACGATCGAAGCATGCAAATAATCACAGAGCTCTGCAGATTATTTTGAAATTTTTATCTAGCAGACAGCATGAACAACGCGTTAGAATAATTCCTAAGGAGAGTCTTCGGGTCACGCAATTTTAGCTTAGCGGAGTTCTGCATGGAAATGTTCGATGGCGGTAAGTGACAACACTGTTTTAATTTTATTGTCGGAATAGAAGCACAGTTTTTAGTCTGATAGAACTATTGATATTTGCTCTCAAGCTAGAGGGCAGAATTTCTCTTTGATAAAAGCCGAAGTTGTCGCACACTGGAAATTAGAATAGTGTCAACCAAAACGCAGCGCGCGACTTTAGGGACCGGTCATTATTTATCGCCTGGGGGGGGTCGGAGTATTTTTGTTGTCACATCGGAGCATTTACCTGATCCCCCCGTAGAGTATCTAGTTTTTTAGAGATCCCCCCTTATCGGTAGTGGAAAGTTTCATGATCCCCCCCCCCCCCCCCTTTTCTCCCAGCCACCGCCAAATAACTTTTTGAATATGCAAGTGATATTTTAATAGTGGTACTTACGTCTCATGGACCTTGAACCACAACGGTAAATATTTGCTCGTCAGATACGAACTGAATTGTCGAGGAAGTGCCAATCTCAGGCTGTTCATCCAAATCCACGAAAACATAGTCATCGTCGCTCTCTGCCTCTCCACTTTCGGATTCTTCATCCTCGGATTCCACGTCATCTTCATCACTCGACAGTTCTTCTGTTATCACAGTCTCTTTATTCTGTCGGTAATAGTGACATCGAATGGCCTTCACTTTGTCAAGTTTCCGACCCACAGTCGTCAAACCATGCTTGTTGTGATACAGGTCTAGTTCTCTTACCCGCAACTTTTCAACTTTGCCACCCTCGATGAACAAAGAAGATACAAACTCGCCGTCTGAGGCGTTTCTTCGCTCAGATACAAGGCGAATCAACGCAAAGAGGAACAAGCAGTGAAGGTATTGAGTTATCGTTTCTTAGATGATTATTTTGAAGGCCTCTATAAAATAATTGGCTTGTGCTTCAAACCAGCCATGAACAAAAAACGTAAGGCAACATGGTGCATAATTTGTAACGCAATCCTTAACAAACATTTATTATGTGATCGGTAGGTGTTACGTCCGCCAGTGCTCCCAAAAAGCGCAAGCAGGCGATTTTGTCATTTGGACGCTCCGGGCAACTACAAGTCCTGAGGAACGACTCAGCACCAGAAAAGAAGCCGTGGGAAAAATATCTTCTTCCCAACCCACACACAGAAAGGCTGAAATTCTACAATAGTGTTGTACCGCAGATTTATGAATCTTCATTCGTGAGTAAACAAGCCGGTTTCAAACAGTATCTCCTCGAGCAACAGCAAATGCGTTGGCAGTTAAACACAAAGATAAAAGCCCTTTCCGATAGAGAAAACAACTTGCTTAGAAACGAGAATTGGGGAGTGTGCCAAAACATCACGAAGTTCATGTCAGGCGTGGATGGATGTAAGGGCAGTGGTGATGTCGCGAAGTGTGAGTCCTCCTTGACCACTGTCAATGAGGCCTTTAATTCAGCATCCGATTTGCTCTCATTTATCGACAACAGACGAAAGAACCTTTATACAGAAGAGCATACCTTAAGGTCGTTTGCAAGTGATGAGCTCAAATATTTCCAGGAAGCTCAAGAGCGAGTGAAGGCCATACACCAAGAGCTGCAGAAAGCCTCCAATGCGCTCACGACCACCCTCATGAGCTTGAAGAGAAAGTTCCCATCTCCCATGGGGAACAACGGCCAATCCTGAAGAAAAAAAGAAAACAAGAGAAAAGTGAAAAAAATCAAAGAGAAAAGGTTGCATCAGCGAGCAGCAATTCTCCTAGAAAAACTTACCTCAAAAGAGGTAGCTGAAGAGGTTTTCGATTCACTCGAAAAGAATACTTACAAATGTGTCTCAAGTATTAATGCAGGATTCACTGCGAGATTTGTCAAGCGTCTCCACCTGGATCCTCTGCTATGGCTTTTGGAAAGAGGCGTGTTTGAAACAGAGCTGGCACGCAATTTGAAAGTGGTAGTGGCCAGAATGAACGAAGAGAATAGCAGTAATGGTGCTGAAAAAGGGTCAAGTTCGGGCGAGGATTCAGATGAATCTGACGAGGAGACTGTGCAAGAGCCAGTGGAGAGGGCTGCCGAAGATTCTGACACGGAAGCGGAACAAGATACAGCCTCACCAAAATAAACACTTTTTTATTTGTTGTTTTCATTCGGCCGCGTATTAAAATAATGAAAGTTTATGATTTTAGATTACGATTCTCTATAAAACAAACTGAAACGTTATGAAACAATTTTGAGCAATTGTCAGTATTCCATTCTCAAAATCTTGATTACCTTTCTAATTTAGATCGTGCCTGAATAAAAACGTGTATGTTAGACTACAATAGTGATTCTTTTTTACAAAATGGAGGGTCTGTAAAAGGGTTTGGGTTTTGTGTCTGGGCTAGAATAGAGTTTATATAATACAAAATACAACTGAACGTGGTCTTGAATATATGGTTGGGGGTTTAGAGTTCCAGCGGCAAATCCTACCAAAGTATTTACAAATGCAATCACCCGGGGTCCCGGCGCGACCTAAAATTCCTTTTTTTTTGGTCTGATCCCCCCCATTATGCTTGTCAATTACGGCTGATCCCCCCTAAAGATCTTCAAAAAACCATGTGATCCCCCCCTAAATACTCCGACCCCCCCCAGGCGATAAATAATGACCGGTCCCTTAAAATCTCTTAAAATGAGCAATGATGAGAAAAACAATCAAATTATAGACTAATGAATATTTTGTACCGTAAAAAGCCATAGCTGCTGATTTTAGCAAATCTCCAAGGTAATAAACGACAGGAGAAAGAAACGCTACGATTTTCTCTTCGATTTTTCGCCTACATGCATCTCTCTAAACGTGAAATTTTCCATTTCTACAGAAATCTCGAAAGTTTTTCCCATTTTTCACCTTTCTTGATCAATCATCTTGTATGAAGAGCTAGATAATGTAGGTTTATTTGGTCAAGTGACCGCTTAGAGCAAGAATTGCCTGACAGGTGTAGTTTAGAGAAACTTGTCCCAGTCGCAGATTTTGAAAGGCATCCAAGACAAAAATACAGTAGTGCCCAAAGACTTTTTTGATGATTTTCAGAGATGAAACAATGGGTTATAAAGGGTAATTAGGATTAGTGTTGCAGCTTTCTGGCAACGGGAGATATTTGACCTCAAAGTTGTCAAATATTTGGATGAATCGAGAAGTCTAAAAACACAGTCGTGAATTTGCCTCTGTCGATTGACAAGCCGTCCATGAATAGACTGATGCTTGCTGCGGACATTAACTAAGGATGTAAAAATATGTGTGCAAACCCTCAGAGTAATTGGTTAAATACCATCGCAGTGAGAGCTTCATACAATTTGCCTATTTTGAAGCGATTTCTTTAGTGAAAACCAAGAAAAAACGGGGAGGGTGGTCTATCTCCCCCAGGTAAAAACCAAAACAGAAACCAGTTCGTCTTTTTGAGTTTTGGGGTAGACCCTTTAAACTGGCAAAGTTTCATTGAAATTGGTGAGATGGCATGTAGCACGACTGCCCGGTGCTCTCATGGACACGCTCTTAACTATAAAAAACTGCGATAAAACGTTTCTTACAAACATTTTAAGATTGCTAAAAAACGACGATGTTTCGAAGTCGGATAAACGTCATTACCATGTCCAAAAAAAGATGTATTTGCAAGTTGCAGTCTATACATACCAAAATAACAATGGGTGATAAAAAGCTCTACCGTAAGAAAAGAACAATAGTAATTAAAAAGTTTAGCAAGTTGAGAGTCCATCTGGATATTTAAATTAATCTTGAGGTTCTTGATGAACAGCATTTCAAAGACTAAACGATTAAATTTTTCCTGGTACCTTCTTAAAAATCTAAATTGGTTTTCTTTCAAGAGGTGGTTGCTACCGTGAGATTCCACAAAATGTCGACCGCTTGCCGAATATTTGTGCTCAGCAATGCGTTGATAAAGGTGTCGTGCTCTGTACCCGACACAATGTGCATCGCACGGATTACATGAGAAACGGTAAACAACGCATTGTCGATTTACAATTGACGGCTTGATTTCTATGGGTTTAAGATCTTACCTTAATTTCTTGCTCACAAAAACAGGCTGCAACGTAGGGAGAATCTTATGGCTAAGATCGCGCAACTGCTTCCGAACTGCATTAGCGGTCACTTGATCTTTGAATGTAAAACTAATTCTTACTGTCCTACCATCATCAGTGTTTCTTTCTGCTGTGCCTGCCGAAGCATTTGCAAAATAAAATTATTGATAGCGGAATCAATAGGGCCCTTAAGGTAGTCAAGACGACTGAAAATGGAGCGTAATTTAACACATTCTTCATTAAAAGCCTCTGTGGTAGACGATAGGGCATGGGCTGACGGTGTATCATTGTCTTAAAAAAAGAGTCTCTATAGGGTTTATCGGAAGAGAGCAAATCAGTGTTTGTTGGTTTTTGGTAAACTTGAGTCTTAAGTTTAAAAGAAAATAAAAGGAAATCTTATCAACTGTTAGAAGCTCCATCGTAAAAGTTAGACTGGAGTGTAAGCTATACAGAGTAATAGGAAACACAACAGCAGCAGCAGTACTAGGCATTCTGGCCAGGATGTCTTTCTTAAAACGGGCTGAGTTTGGATCGTTTCGATGAGCCCTGTATGCTGTTTCTATTATTTTTCAATATGCATTTGGAGAGTGGATCTGCTTCAGTATGAAGTTAATTTAAATAGTTTTTTGTAGTAGCCAGTAGCAAAATGGTCACTTTAGAGTGGCTTTGTACATGCTAAACATTGTCTTTACTCAGAGTTGTCTTGATAAGTACGGTAACCATAACATTTGACGCAAACCATGAAGGATAGAGAATATATATTACATGATGACTTGAAAACAGTGATTGGAGGTGCAAAATCCCGAAGTGGTATTAGTTGTCCGAAAAAGATTTTCTGGTCTTGGGGAATAGTCGTGTTAGGCTTGTTCAAAGAAATTGTTACGAATGATTGCTTGTGCCGTCCTCCGTTTGAGAACCTAGCCAAGTTTTGCAATGTAAGATAAACTCAGGAGAAGTGATTTAGAAAAACATATAAGTATAAAAAACGGCGATAAAACATTTCCTTCAAACATTTAAGAAGTTCGATAAACGTCATTATCAAGTCAAAAAAAAAAAATTTGCAAGTTGCAGTCTATACATACCAAAATAACAATGGGTCATAAAAAGCTCTACCGTAAGAAAAGAACAATAGTAATTAAAAAGCTTGGCACGTATGCAGTCTGTCTGGATAATTAAATTAGGCTTATGATTCTTGATGAACGTCATTCCAAAGACTAAACGATTAAATTTTTCCTGGTACCTTCTTTAAACTCTAAATTGGTTTTCTTTCAAGAGGTGGTTGCTACCGTGAGCTTCCACAAAATGTCGACCACTTGCCGAATATTTGTGCTCAGCAATGCGTTGATGAAGGTGTCGTGCTGTGTACCCGACACAATATGCATCGCACGGATCACATGAGAAACGGTAAACAATGTATTGTCGATTTACAATTGACGGCTTGATTTCTATGGGTTTAAGATCTTACCTTAATTTCTTGCTCACAAAAACAGGTTGCAACGTAGGGAGAATCTTATGGCTAAGATCGTGCAACTGCTGCCGAACTGCATTAGCGATTACTTGATCTTTGAATGGAAGACTAATTCTTACTATCCTACTATCATCGGTGTTTCTTTCCGCTGTGCCTGCCGAAGCATTTCTAAAAAAAAAAGTTATTGATAACGGAATCAATAAGGCCCTTAGGGTAGCAAGACGATTGAAAATGGAGCGTAATTTAACCTCATTCTACATTACAAGCCTCTGTGGTAGACGATAGGGCATAGGCTCAGTGTATAATTGTCTGTAACAAAGAGTTTTTATAGCGTTTATCGGTGTGATTGTGGAAGTGTAAGAGGAAATCAGTGTTTGTTGGTTTTCGTAAACTTGAGCTTCAAGTTAAGTTCCGTTCTTGGCGATTTCAATGCCGATAAAAGAGATCTCATTAACAGCAGAAAGCTCCATCGTAAAAGTTAGACTAGAGTGTAGGCTATACAGAGTCAGGCCTGCTACAGAGTAATAAGAAGCACAACAGCAGCAGCAGCGCTAGGCATTCTGGCCAGGGTGTCGTCGACGTACCTCTTGTACAGATAGAGCATTAAGTCATCGCGCGTAAGTGTTTCTTCAAGATGACATATGAAGACATTGGCCATTAGAGTACCACGTGGGGAGCCCATAGCCACGCCATCTATTTGTTCGTAAACTTGAACGTTAAACTGTAAAAGCTGATTGGTTGTGGCAATTTTGAGTAGTTTAGCAAGCTGATCCTTTTGCAGATTAAGGCCATTGATTTTGTTGAACCAATCATCTGTTAAGGCTTTGTGGGCAAGGTACATTGGTGAAGAGAGCTGTGACGTCGTGACAAACCAATATGTCTTCATCATTCATAGAATGAGTACGAATCTCATCAGCAAAGGCAAAGGCGTCAGTGACTGTATACTCATTTATGAAAAGCGGTTTCAGCTTTTCTTCAAGCCATTCAGCCAGATTGTCATTGTAGGTTTCGGTTGCTGATAAAATAGGCCTCATGTCCTGTGTGGCGTTGTGAGTCTTAGGTAGGCCATAAAGATGAGTGAGCCTGGAAATCTTTGGAGAAAGTAAATTGGCAATTTCTTTAAGCAAAATTCGATGTAAAGTTTCTTACAACTCTCTCTTTTTTAACGAGAGAGTGTAAATGCTTAAGTGGTCGTCCAAGCATTTTTGCCGGTCGCTTGTTATCAAAGTGTGAAAATTTAGAGGTTTTTGTCTAATTACTATTGTTCTTTTCTCACGGTATAGCTTTTTATCACCCATTGCTTATTTGGTATAGAGAGACTGCAACTTACAAATATTACTTTTTGACTTGATAAAAACGTTTAGTCAACGTTGAAAAGTCGTCAATTTTAGCAATCTCAAATTGTTTTTAATAAATTTTCATCGCAATTTTTACTGAGATGAACTCGGTCCTAAATGTGGTGGTTTTTTTTTGTTTGCTATCTGACAAAAAACTCATCCCGTTAGATTCGTTGTATTTTCACCTGTTAATCATTTAGCCGAAATCAGTTTGCACAGCAATTTATGTTTGGTGAAATAGGTATAAATTCAAACTCTGTTCGAATATCACTCACAGCATACTATTAATGACTAATATCACAACATTTGATTAATTTGTTATCACTTAAATTTGTATAACAATAGGCTAGTTGGACTGTTTCGAGGGCAGGTGATACTTGAGATTAAGCAGTTTCTTTTCAGTTGCAAATAAACTACTTTTCGCCGCCTCTTTCGCTTTCTCCAGTTCTCGTGAAGCTTAAGAATTACGACGATTGAATACTATTGGAGCTGTACAATCCATTGTCTTTATTACCAACCCAATTTCAATCTGGAATAGCACTAAAATTTCAGTAGTTATTCAATGTAGTACAATAAAACCAAACGTCGGTTTCGAAAGTCATCTCACTATCATTGCAAGAAAAAATCGATGAAGGTGGATCAAAGTCACTACGCTATTTTTAAATATTGATCATGCGTTCTTTCAGCGACTTTTAAACAAACCAAATGCAGGGTAATATTACGAAAACCAGACCAAACACAACTCACATGATCATTGATTTGAATTTACTGATGGTTTTGTCATTTCAGTGAATTGAATATTTTTTGTTAGTTTTACGTTAAGTTGTTTCCTTTAGAAAAAATAAAAGTGTAGTCGAGTTCAAACTATGTAAAAAGTATTTAGGTTACTACAAACTAATGGTTCGAACGATGGAATAACTTGAACTAACTCGAACGCACCATGGGTGTGGTGAAAAAGATCGAAGAAAGCTGTCGAAAAAAACAAAACAAAGCAAAACAAAACAGATGGTGATAAAACAGAGAGCTTCGACGATTTCGAATTTTTCTTTATGTATCAGTTCCATTTGTGACCTGGACGTTTTCTTTTTTTCTTTCTGTATGTGTGTGTATGTGGGCATGTTTTGATAGATATCATCATGATGAGCTTACATCTCTGTAGTGGGCTTAAAAATCCACCATGCAAACTGGAACAGTCAATCTTTCAATCTTGGCAAATTTCTATAATTCGCTCGTTATGTTCAGCCGGGTACTCAATTTGAGGTCGGCGAAATGTAAAATCACCTCGTAAACTGCCGGCTGAGGTAATGTTTGAGTATATACAACACATGATGTTTTTTTTCTTCTCAGCTACCAATCTTTTGTCAGCTGTTGCGGCTGATTTTAACGGCGAAACATGTGGCGGTATGTGCATAAAAGTCCTTAGCAGGTCTGGAAAGGTTCTGTTTCGTCGTTTTTGTAACAACAAGAATTTTGTCAAAGCCTTTACTACAGAAATGGACACCATCTGGCTAAGGAAAACCCGAGAGATCGAAGATTTAGTCCCTAAATTTCAAGATTTCACCATCACAAAACCGAAATCCGCTGTGTTGCAAAACGTGACTGCAATGAAGCTCTCCGCCACGGCTTACTTCAAGGCTCAAAAGGCACATATGCACCTTGACATCTACACTCTTTGCCAAGACGGAGCGATCAAATTCGATAATGATGAGATTGTATTGAGAAATAGGTCGGTGAAATTATTCCTGAGGGTACGCACTCATTTTCCGTGAAATTTAAGTTTTTAAGTAATCTACAATGTTATCTTTGTGAATAGACATCATAATCACGTAGGGTTTATCGGGAGCGTTAACTAGTTTCGGATGGTACTGAATGGGACAACTTAGGACTAAACTGTTTTAACTTGACTCCACTGGAATTATTGTTTTAGTTTTAGACGGGAACGGAAGTCATTTTTTTCCGATGTATACCAATTCCAAGGAAAAGTTTGAGTTAAATTTGCGATAAATGATTCCAGCGCGAGAAACCGTTAATGATCTGCTGAGTTGTTTCCAACATAATTAATTTTACTCAAAACATGATCAGAATTTATTATCAGTCCTTTAGCGTCATCTTTTGGGATAATCTAGTGCCAATCTAGGCATATTTATGTTTCTCTGAGACAGACATGTGCTCTAGACTTATGGGGATAGGAAAAATCAGTACTATGTCTTTTTACCTTAGACTGGCGACAGGCACCTTTGAGTAACGAACTGGATCCACCCAGCTTTGATTTGTTTGAAATATGAATCGGACTGACGCAGAAGGTGGAGTAAACAGAAACAAAAGTAAAAATAACAACAACAACAACAAAAAGTAACGCAATCCGAAATAATACCGACATTTAATTGAAAGTAATTTTAATTATTTAACTTTATAAGCCAAATAAGTTCAAAATTTGACTGTTTTTTCACAGCTTAACTATCTTTCCGGTAAGACGGGTGAAGTTATTATGCGACTCATTGTCCAGGGAAGATTAGGTCAATACCCAAATAAAAGCGAAGAACTCGGTGTCAGTAGAAACAAACGACCCCATGTCACTCGGAATATACCATGCTGGAGCAGAGGTAAATGCGGCAAGCATTTCCGCTTTGGCGACGGAGACGGTACGGATGATGAAATGTCATTTGCTTCCAAGGTAACATTCTAAATGAATCGTTATGCAACAGATTTAAACCGCCCTTCTGTTGGTTGACTTGCGTAAAAAACTAAGAAGGAAAACTTCAAGAAACCGTAAAAATATTCAGTGAATCGCTAGTCAGTGATCAACAAAACCTTTTAGTTTGTCAGGTTGTTGTGTTCGTTGTTGTTTTCGTTGTTGCTATTCGTTTTTTGGTGTATTCTAGATAAGTTCAATTTGAAAACCGCCTCCTGGAGATCGTTCGCACATAACATATTCTGCCATTGTAAAGCCTGCGCTTCTTTTCTTATTTCTAACTTATGACGATCCTAATTTCATTTGTTTCACTAGTGCAAAATAGATGGCAAATTTACCCACCTCGACCAGTATCCATTGGTAGAGAAGGTTGGCAAAAGGTATATGATGTATTTCGAAATGGGCCTCACTTCAAGTAAAAGCATTGAAATCGACCCAGGAGTGACATTGGGGGATGAATTTTATTACGAAGGCGATAACGATGATAAAGACGATAAAGTATGTAACGCAATTTCTGTTCAGCTGAATTTCTTATTGCTTTTCGTGATGCTGGCGGCCATATTCGCGTTCAACTGAGAACAGTAAAGTTTTTCGTCAGGCTTTTGAGAAGCTACGTATGTTGTTTTAATGTGATGTAGTGGTGGGAGGGGAGAGAGGGAAGGGGTACTCTAGTTATTATTGGGAGAGTGTGTGCTAGCTACACTCCATGCACGTATTATATACCTCTTTGCGACGTATACTTTATTTTCATGGCCTACTTTGAGCTGTATTCAAGCCCAAAAGAGTGCTTACGTTAGCTACCATGTTAGAAATCACCAACAATTGCTCTTCGAAAACTTTTCCACAACCTTTGAAGTTTCCTCTGGAGATGTATCGCATTGTTTTAAGCCAAAATTGTAAGATTTCTAGTCTGGAAAATGGAGCAGCATCTTTTGAAATAATACTGGTAGTTAGCAGCGGAATAAACAAAGCCTTGCCTAGCTCATATTAGATACCTCTGATAGTACCACCCCCCCTCCCCTTCCACGCATTTTGTTTCTATGTTCCCATTTTCAGAATTCCTACATTATACTGATGTTTAAAAATGTATTCCTTTTTCTAATGCAATAGTTAATGTAAATTTTTAAGAGGCAGCGAGTGAGGAAATAAAGATGGTGAGGTCCTGAGGTGCCCAAGAGCTGTTTCCAGTCTTTTCTCGTTTTCTCGAGCCCATTCGCTTTGCTAGCAGCTTAGATAATTTGTTTTGTATATTATTTGCATAATCATGATGTTTATGAAAAAAACGATGAACGTGCAACAGTTGTACCTGCATAGTTATATAACGTTTTTATTACCCTTTTCAAAGTGTAATGGCCTAATGGCTTAGTCATTAGTATGTTACAATCTACGCACTGAATTGATTGTTTGACTCAATAAAACCATTTGCACTTGCAAGGTTAATTCATATAGTTAATGGCTGTTTGCAGATATTAAGATTTACTTCTTTATAAAACACGAAGGCTGCTCTGACACCTCAAACACAGAGCTAAATCTTAAATATTTAATCATAGAATGATATAAATATCGTAACTGTATCATAATCCAAGGCATTTGATGAAGAAAATTGCCAAAAAATTTTGAAAAGCAGAGCGAGAAGCTTAAATTGGCTAAAGAACTTCTCAGCTACAGCAGTAACCCTCTGACTCTCACAAGTGACCATTAAATAACTTCTCCTTGCTACATCAATACAGTTTTCAGATTAATTAAGGCGTGAGACTGAAGAAAATTCTAGTGAAGGGATAATTTGTTGGTTCAATACCAGTCTCCAACTAACTTCGTGAGAATTGTATAGCAGACGGTAGAGGGAGAATTGCAAATGCGATTTTATGAGTGAACAGTTTTAAGCAGCAACCTTGCAATTTCGGTGAACTTTTCCTATTTCAGCATCTATCTCGACTCAGACTGGCTTCATAGACTTTGCTTCTAACATTCGGGGTTTTATTTTGAGCAGCCGGGAGGGCCGTGCTTATCGAAGTCGTCTTTTGAAACGTTCTCTTTGCTAAGCGACGAATGCGAGGCACTAATCAGAGACTTTCCTTTCGCTTGCAAATAAGTGTACAGACATTAGTATAGAAACTTCGCCTCTGTCTTGATTTTTGGTAGCCTATTGACTAATTTCCAATCGAGACTCAAGTCTGACGCTGACTCATGCTGACGGGACGCATAATTTTGCTTACGGCAGTAAGTAGCCTACACAAAACTAAAATATATTTTCACAAAAAAACTACGCCACAATTATGAGGACATTTTGGGCTACAAAATATGAAAGTAGGAATGAAAGTAAACTTTGGTTGACTTGTCACTGTTTGTACTGTTTGTCTGATGTATGCCTGAAGGCAGTGAAACTCTCCGCCAAGACTCACTTCAAGGCTCGAAAGGCATATCTGTGCGTTGACATCTACATTCTTTGCCAAAACGGAACGATCACATTCGATGATGATGAGATAGAAATGAAAAATGGCTCAATGAAATTATTCCTGAAGGTACGCACTCATTTTCTGAGAAATTTAAGCTTTTAATCAATCTATAATGTTATCTTTGTGACTAGACATTATAATCACGTAGGGCTTATCGGGAGCGTAAACTATTTTTGAGATGGTACTGAGTGAGACAACTTAAAGGACCTACCTATGTTAACTTGACTCCATTAGATTTATTTTCAGTTTTAGACGGAACATGAGTCCTCTTTTTCCGAACTATGCCGTTTTCAGGGAAAAAAAAGTTTGAGTTAAATTTACAACATAAAGATATTGATTCCAGCACGGGAAACCGTTATTAATCTGTTTTGATGATTAATCTCACTCAAAACATGATCAAAATTAAGTTTGTCATCAGTCCTTTAGCTTTCGCTGTTTGGGCTAATCTAGGGCCAATCTATGCATATTTATGTTTCCCTGAGACAGATATGTGCTTTAGACTTATGGGGATACAAAAAATCAATGGCTTGTCTTTTTACCTCAGACTTGTGACAAGTACCTTTGAGTAACGAACTAGGTCCACCTCAGCTTTGACTTGCTTGAAAAATGAACCAGACTGACCCAGAAGGTGGTGCGAGACAATCGCAGAGTTAAGTAACAAAACGAAACAACAACTTCAACAAAAACGACGCAATCCCAAATACTCTCGACATGGAATTGAAAGTCATTTAATTAATTCACTTTATAAACCAAATAAGTTCGAAATTTGATTTTTTTTTCTACAGCTTGAAAACTATACTTCCAGTGAGGCGAAGGATATTGAGTTGGGACTCATCATCCAGGGAAGAAGGAATCAAAACCCAAAGAAAGACGAAGACATAAAAGGCAGTGACGGTAAACACAAGAAACTCAATCGAAAAATGCCATGCCGGAAAATAGGTAAATGCGGCAAGCATTTCCGCTTTGGCGATGGAAACGATACCGATGATGAAATTTCAGCCGCTAACAAGGTAACACTCTAAATGAAATCATCATGCAACAGATCTAAACGGCCCTTTCTGTTGGTTGACCTGCGTACTAACCCAAGGGGGTGACGTCAGCAAACCATAAAACAATTCAAAGAATCGCTAGTCAGTGATAAACAAAACCTTTTAGTCTGTCAGATTGTTGTGTTTGTTGTTGTTTTTGTTGTTGCTGTTTTTTTTTCAATTTTTTAGCTGTATCTTAGATAAGTGCCTCCTGAAGAGCGTTCGCTCACAATATATTCTGCTACTGTAAAGGCTGCACTTTTATTTATTCATTTCTAGCTTATAACGATTTTAATTTACTTTTTTCTTTCATTTTTTTACTAGTGCAAAGTAAATGGCAAATTTGCCAACTTCAGCAGCTTTTGCTACCCAAAGCTCGAACAGATGGGCAAAAAGTATAGGATTGCTTTCCGAGTACCCGCTAATTTCAGCAAAAGCATTGAAATCGACCCAGGATTCACCTTGGGGGATGAACTAGCGAGTGACGAAATAAGGATGGTGAGGTCCTGGGGTGCTCAAGAGCTGTTTTCAGTCTCTTCTCGCTTTCTCGAGCCAATTCGCTTCGCTGGCAGCTTAGATAATTCGTTTTGTTGGACTATTCGTATTATCAAGTGTTTATGAAAAAACGATGAACATGCAACAGTTTTATCTGCATGGTTATATACCGTTTTCATTATCCTTTTCAAAGTGTAATAGCCTTATGAAATTGTTATCATCTATATGTTACACCCAACACACTGAATTGATTGTTGTACTTACTAAAATCAGTTGCACTTGAGTTAATTCATATGCCTAATGACTGTTTACAATTATTAAGATTTACTTCTTCATAAAACTCGAAGGCTTCTCTGACATCTCAATCTTAGAGCTAAATCTTGACTACTAATCGTAGACTTATATGGAAATCGTAACATATCATGAACCAAGACATTTAATTAGGAAAATCTCCATAAAAGTAAAAAAAGTAGAGCATGAAAATTAAATTGGCTAATGAACTTCTCAGGTACAGCAGTTACCCTCTGACTTGCATCAGTGACCAATAAATAACTTCTCCTTGCAACATCAGTACAGTATTGAGATAAATTAAGGGATGGAAATGAAGAAAATTTCAATGAAAGGATAATTATTAGTTGATTCAATAGCTTAGTCTCCAAACTAACGACGTGAGAATTGTAAAGCAGACGTAGGGAGAATTGCGAATGAGATTTTTATGAGTGAACGGTTTTATGCAGCAACCTTACAATTTCGATTAACTTTTCCAATGGGGATCGGAGTAAATGTATTTTACAATTAAAACAATGGAGAACAAGATGGTAAGTCGGCATTCTTGTTTAGGACGATTTGACGCTTTATGGCACTAAGACTAATCTAAGAGTAAACTAAACTAAACAAGTTATAAACAAAATCGAATAATTGCGAAGCAGAGATGCATTTAATAAGTAAACGGCTTAAACGATTGCTGAACATTGGACAACCAAAAGTAATGTAATCAATTTATCAAAACTATGACTAAACTTGCGAAAAAATACACATCAGCAAAAATAATTTATAATGCTATAATTTTGGCTGATGTGCATTATCCAGTTTTACAGACATCACTCGTAATCTCTCCTATCCCACTGTCCGACTTTGAGCATGATACTGCACCGTGGAGAGGGGGGTTGGAAGGATTATGGTTGCCACGCCCCTCCATAAAGCTCTGTGATATTGCCCTCCCTCGATGTCAGTCAATTTCTTTTATGGTCTCCCTTTGAAGCTCTTTTGGTGACGACTAATATCCTCTTAAAACCGTGAGATTCTCACGCAGACGATATTAAAATTGAGCCGCTGACAATATGTGGGAATGGTGAATTTCTTTATAGTTTTGATCAAAGGTAAACGTAAGTTAAGTATCTACTTATAAATCTTCAGGTGTATATATCATAGTTCATTGTAACTCTGAAGTTTCAGCATCTATCTCGACTCTGACTGGTATCACAGACTTTGCCTCTCACATTTGGGGTTTAATTTTGTGAAGCCGGGAGGGCCATGCTTGTCGAAGTCTTCTTTTGAAACGTTCTCTTATCTAAGTGAGGAATGCAAGGCACTAATTAGAGACTTTCCTTTCGCTAGAAAACATTTTTTTCCTGTGGAAGATATTCAGATTATGAAGACTCGAATTTATCCATACCTCACTATTTCCCAAGCAGTGAAAGAAGAAAATCGAGAAGCCCTGCCGAAAAACGGGGTCCGGTAAGTAGGTAAGCAGACAAATAAATAAATAGTTAATTAAAAAAAAAAGAACTTGTAGGTTAGAAAAACGTCAAAGGAGCATTAACCCTTCAACTCCCAAGGTCTCATTGGTAATTCTCCCTATTGTTTGCCATATAGTGCTTGTGATTTTAGTTAGGAGAATTTGGTATTGGATCAACTAATAATCCTCTAATTAATGCTTTTCTTTATTCTCATGACTTGTCTGCTTGATATTGTATTAATACTGTAAGGAAAATTCTGTGTTGGTCACTCATGGGAGTTAAAGGGTCAAATTTCTTTTTTTACCATAATTAAAGAGTCTTCTCGTGAAATTAGCGGTCCCACACTTCTTTTCATTTTCAATCATTCTTTTCTATCTTGGTACTTTAGAGGTTTTAGCAGGTCTGTAGTTTTAGAGATAGGCCATCACAACCTAATTTAACCATTTTTCACGGTTCAAGTTCTCTTTGTGCTTGCCATTAACTTTAAAAGTTTCCGAATCGGAAATTTAATCTGAGTTACACCTTTCTCATTTCGAAATTTTGATAATCATCTTCTTGGAAATACGCCTTAACATTCCTCTAGAAGTAGCACCTCAGGCGTATCAGCCCTTAGCTTTGTACTTTACCTGTGTAGAGTTTAGGATGACAAAAATGTAAGAAAAGGCAATGTGCAATGGCGACAAGAAACCTATCAGCCATGTAACTCCAAGCAACGGAGTCAACACCACGCATGCTCGAACACCAACCCTGAAGGAGAAAAAGAGATTTGTATTCAACCTGAAAACTCGATTCCTCAGGGAAACAAACCCCAGACCGTCGGATTTCGCACTCGGACATCCAACAACGGAGCTACAGTACTCAATAATGTGCTATACCATTATGAAGTTCATTTGTGACAAGTATCTGGCATTCTTCTGGGAACAGCTATGTTGAAAGAATCGTGTGATTCATAGGAAGAGGGAAATGTTCATCCTACCTGATCTGCTCACTCTGGTTGTCTTTCACTTGTTGGATTGTAGTAACTTCCTTGATAACTCGCACGAGGATCGCTATATTAATCTTTACAAGCAATAATAGGAATACAAGTAGTTTAATTTTTGTATATTGTCCATCAGGAATGGTACAAAATATGAGAAAAAATAGGACAGAAGCGGGAAAAAGGGGTGGCAACTAAGAGTGATGCCGACTCCACTAAATAGGATTTTCAATAAGAAATGTTTTGGCGCAAGAGTATGGAAAATAACTGGAGTATATTTTGAAAAATAGGTAAAATAGCTTAAGTTCCAAAGCCATCCGCTATTATATAGCTTTGTGGATGTAAATTCATTCTCAAGGCGCTTTATTTATTATTGATGTTTGTGGTGTAGTGGATGGATAAATGGATTCCTCCCATCTGTCTCTCCTTTATATATATATATATATATATATATATATATATATATATATATATATATATAAAAACTTTGAAAAATTAAAAAAAAATTTGATTAGGTCACGATGCCTTACTTAAAACCGAAGGATGATCTATGAGCTGGAGGAGAAGCTGGAGGAGATGAAGTGCTAGGAGATAAGTTGTATGTGAGAAGTGCGAAATTTATGTTAAAAAGAAGTTTCATCACATACAAATTCAATTAGTCCAACAAAGGAAACAAATGTCCAGATGATTTTGTTTCTTGAAGATATCCAGCAGCTTGGAGTTTGGAAAAAACAGGAAAAAATGGATGGATGAATATATTAATTAATAAAACAAGGGAAATTGGAGAGAAAGAAACGCCAACTCATTTCGGAAGAAAGAAAAAAAGATAGACGACTTAGTTTCGATCCACACATACGAGGTGAGGAAGATTGCTAGAGGGGAGCTCACACCCCTTCCCCTGGGTTCTCCCCGTTCAGGCAGCTGCCAAGTCACATATCCGCTGCGATACTTCCATAGAGAGGATTTAATAGGTAAACATTCAAACTTACTACTGGTCACTGACATAATTTTCGATTCCATCTTTTCTTGCAACAATACCCAAAGATGCAGTAACCATGACCGCAGGAAGTCCTATAGCAAAAAAGCACAATGAATAAAAATAGGCATTGTTGACAATTACAAATACTAGATAGATTTGACGGCTATAATATCTACTTTTACAAATGGCCCATCGTAATTGCTTTCGCTTTGTCATACTGGCAAAAGTAGTAACTATTCTTCAAGACTTCATAACTTTTCTGGTAAGTGCTGATGGCCAATCCGAATTTTGGTATTAACACATCGTCAGCCGCAAATCCTTTTCGGTCGATAATTGCTTTGCTTTATTCGATTTACCTTGGTGGCCTAGTTTTCAACGGGATTTAGTGTTCACATCTCAAGAAGTAGCTTTCCTTACCCCAACAAAGATCATGAAAGCGGCAGATTTTATCGTTGACGTTGTACACCTTTACCACAAATAAGTAAATGTAAGCTCCTTCAACAAGCATCCAGCAGAAAGCTGCCATCAAGAAGTACTGCATGAGAGCCGCAATTGTAACACAGGCAGCCTATAAGGAATCATCATCAGTTGGCTGATGTACTGATAAGCGAGCAATCATCAGAAAAAGAAACAGCTCAGACAAATTTATCTAAACAAATAACACTGAAGGATAAAGATGTAAAGCATTCTGCTCCAACTCTCACCTTGTTTTCTGTGGCATCAATCCCAGCAAAAAAGACAATGTGTCCAGCTCCAATGCAAGATGTTAGTCCCACCCGACTATGGAACAGGAGTGCTTGCCTGTCTCTACAGAAGCCCAAACAGATAGACGTGTAAAGAAATATGAAAACCAAAAGGAAGAAGATTCAACTGAGGAAGTCAAGAAAGAGAAAACTTACCTCCCAAAGCGTTTTTAGTCAATAAATTCATATTTAATGTGGTGGTGATGTCCTTGGCCCTTAGCTCTCTGTCTACCTTGTGCACATTTCACAGCTGACTTTCTTTTTAACTTTGTGGGTTACTTTGTCTCAGTTTAAATAAATTCGACCAACAGAATGTCTGAAACCACCGTCAGGTTACCCTACCTCCCAAGTTTATTGAGGTTGACGAGACGTCAGTCTTTGCTGACCAGAAGGTTCTCTACTCTCACCTGGACTATCAGACGACACAATAAAAAAGATCACATCCTTCATGCTACATTGACCAATACCTCAAGCAATTTTTTAAACACCCAAGTTATAGCATTTGAATGAAGTGGACTTACGTTAGCCGTATATAGCTGATTATTGTTATAGAAACTCCAGCCAGCGATAAAGCCATCCCCACGTGTGTAAGAACTGTCAGTATCTTGTCATTTTCCTTTGAAGTTAATTGAAATGTATTACCTTCATTTTACATGGACCTCTTTGGGGTAAAACCATACTCCTGAACTTCTGGGACACTTTAAGGCAAACTAATGTTTTAATGAATATTCCATGCCCGTAAGAATTAGGGTGTCATATGAACCCGCCTTCTTGTGGCCGATAGTAACCAAAAATGCGCACCCTTGGGATATGGAATCTTAGTGTAACTGACCCAACAAATTTTTAGGTGTATTTCCAGTTTTGGAAACACTTTATGTTACTATCTGCCTTCTTGTGGCAGATTGTAGCCAAAAATGCGCGCCTTTGGGATATGGAATCTGAGTGCAATTGACCCAACACGTTTTTAGGTGTATTCTCTCTTTCAAGCCACAGTACTCCTAAGTGACTGTTTTGGAAACACTTGATGTTACTATCTGCCTTCTTGTGGCCGATTGTAACCAAAAATGTGCGCCTTTAGGATATGGGATCTGAGTACAATCGACCCAACATAGTGTTAGGTGTATTCTTTCTTTCAAGCCAGAGTACCCCTAACTTAATGTTTTGGAAACACTTTATGTTAGCCAAGCGAACGGATTGTCCAACAAAGCTTTTTTAAGTACTTACACTACAAATGCATTTTCTCCGTAAGTACCTTGTTTTATTGGAATATGAACTTGAAATGATACGTGCTGCCATCTGATACAATTATACACGATAGAAAGAACACTAAATGAAACTTATACCTTTGTGTCCCCTGCAATACTTTCATCTATACTTTCGGTGATATCCATTAGAACAGCAAAGTGATTTAAATGGTTGCACTTGCATTCCGTTTGGGATTCGCTCATAATTCTGGTGAAACATCCTTGCGCTGACCAATCCACGGGACTTTATACAAAAAATAAAAGAAAATTTATGTGGTTTAGTTCCAGGGTATAGAATCTAACAGAGCTGTCTAAATGGCCAGCATAATACATGTTTTGCAAGAAGTAGATTTCGTCCGAAAAGAGCGAGCCTTACCCATCTCCAAACATGTCCCAGAATACACACTCTCTGCTTTTTCCACCAGCCTGAAATGAATTTAAAAAGAACGAATCAAGAAGAAGTTTAAACTCAGTCTATAATCTCTTAATGGGAAATATAAAGTTTAATATCTAAGATCTTATACACAAGCTTAAAATCATGAGATGGTTGAGCGTTATTAGCTGAGTTGATACCGTGAATTGCCCACCGTAGAGAGATTACAGAGCTAACGTTTCGAGTGTCCGGCAAACTGTCATGGAGAAAGCTACAGATTTAACAAGGTGTAAAAGGGGGATGTGAATTTCTTTCATTGTAAAGGTGATGTACATACCTTTATGTGTTTAAAAACCAAGGTGATGTTCTCCAGCAGTATATCTGCAGGCTCGGGGTACATTTCAACGGACATGATTATGGAGTTTAGCACCCTGAAACAAAAACAACAAAAAATACTGAATGAAATTTTAAATAGTTTCGAAGCAAACAAATATGTGAATACATTTATTCAAAACAAAAAAAAATATGTAAAATGTATTAAAATATCTTGCAAAAGTTGTCAATGCTTGCTCACCTCTACTTCTGAGCCTTGGTTTTTGAAAAGAGACAATAATTTAAAACCATGAGGTAGGTTTGGATGTAATCATTATCTTCGCCATACACGTGAAGGATGTTGTATAATTTAGTTTTTTCTTTATTATTTTTTTACAGCAGTCTTTATACTTTGATTTAACAAACGTATTTGATTTTCTTGCTGCTGAAATACAAACCTTATTTTGTTGGTTCCTCTAGTGTTCTTGTCTGATGTAAACAACTCGGTAAGATTTTTGTACATTACTCCTACAACCATTGAGCCTTGATGGAATTAAATTGAATGAAAAGATAACTAAGATAGCGTTCAATATTTATTGGCTGGCGTGGGAGCTGTCAGAGGGTTTTGATTGTGTCTCGATAAGCTGATCCCCCCTCACTGGGGTTGATTGGCAGTCGATTGTCTATAGTTCGCCCCCCTTCCCTCCTTTACTCTTTGTAGGCAACGACTGATCCTTTCCCCCCTTCCCCCTCCAATGATGTGTTAAAATGTTTTCAAATATGGTCGAAGATATTTTGTTTACTTCCTCTCGTGTCTTATTCTATGTTTGGAAGAACTGCACCATAGAATTGTTTGCGCCTCGATTTCAAAGATAAGTCTGGGTTTTTTTTTTTGTTTTGTTTTTTTTTCGTTCTCTTTTCTTCACATTTATTTCTCGAGCTATCTCTTCCGCCATGATATTACTGCCATTGGATAACAAAATAATGTTAATCATGGGTTCAGATATTACTGAGTGAGATCACGCCTTAACATACTCACCATTCTCGCCGGTGTTTCGATATGAAATTTCCACGAAGTTTTCGTTTTTGGGATCAGCAAAACGAAATTTTTTGTCCCTGTCCCGGTGAAGGCGACTGGCAAAAACATCTACGATTAAGGGTTACAAGGAAAAAAAAGAAATCCATGTAGTCTCAAGACTATTTAGATATACGTGTTTTTATGGTGTCGATTCAGTCCGATAGAAGAATATTAAGCCCCATATATCTCCTTTCTTTCTGCTTGAGTGCGATTGGTCTTGTCTCAGCTTAAAGTAAGACTTATCCAGTAAAATTTTCCAATAATTAATTTTCATTAATATTAGGTAAGAAGGAGGACATCATTTTGTAGAATTTATTTTATAAATTAAGTAACACTACCTATTTGGAACAAGGGATGGGTTAAGTGACTAAATTATTCAAAGCGGAAGTAAAAAAAATAGCCAAGAGGGCTACAAGGGACAAGCCTGCGTGGATATTGAGTGGGGCCGTGAACTTACTTTATTATTTTTGTTATTGTTTTCTTTTTTATTTTCATCATCATTTTCTTCAAAAGGTTTACCTGCGACTTCGCTTGAGAAGGAAATGTTGGTAACTGTAGTGTTCAAATGTGCTTGACTGTGTCTCCACAGGAAGTCCTCAAGAGCCAATGCGGAGAACATCGCGTCATACTTTGTACTGGACGACGTTACATTTTTGAGTAAAGAGAACGCGGCCTGTTTATAGGAATCGAAGGAGAGTTATTTGCAGATATATACCTAGAGAGGTTTAAAAAGTTATCTTTCATTTTCATCATTGCAGTAAATTTTGCCCTCGAAGTTTTAAAGGTTGTAACGAGCCATTAGTTTTTGACAGAGTAAAATCTTCCAGATGGGGTAAACTACATGAACACTCGAACTTCCAAGATCTCATTTGTAATTCCACTTACTGTCTGCTACATAATTCTTGTGATGCTAGTTCAGAGAATTTGGTACTGGATCAAGTAATATTTCCCTAATAAATATTGTTCTTTACTCTATTTGCTTCTCTGCTTGATATTGCATTGATATTGTAAGGAGAAATTCTGTCTTGATCACTCATGAGAGCTAAAGGGTTAAATCCAGTTAGAGGCGAATTTTTAATGTTGCGAAATCTTTAGATACTTTAGATACAAACTTTAAATACGGGACATGTATATGGCTGGCACGCCCGATGATTCGGATTTCATTCGAGTTCTCAGGCAGCCTATAGCAGTGGATTGTACGGGTTGGTTTACTTACGTAGCTTGGAACCCTTCTGTAACGTATTGCATCGCGGTTTTGTGCCTCGCTATCTTTTTTGCTACTAGCTACAACATAATTTTACGCAATTCCTGTGTCTTCTATTCTGGAAAAACCAATATCATTATTAAACTGCATTACCTGAATGTCCTCCTTCCTCTTAGAGTCAAGATTTCTGTAAAAAGCCCGAATACAACGCCTCTAAATGAACCAAACAAAAACAAATAAGGGGTTAAACAATGAATCAATTGGTCACGTTTGCCAATCTTTCAGTCAATCTTCCAGATTTTAAAATCTGTCAGTCGATTAGTTGGTCAGTCGGTCAGGCAGACAGTCATTTAGTTAATTAATGAATTTCCCACCACATATAAGTTAACCAGTTTTAAGTTTGAAATCATTAGACTCTTTCAGTATTGCTCTAGCAATGAATCTCTCGCCATTACCTTTCTTCGTTCTTCCTGCTCCTGTAATGTTATGTTTCCTGCGAGAATGATTGACAGAAAAGTGGAATTGGAGGTAAATAAGCGATGTTTTGTTTGTTTATTTATTTTTTATTGATTTGCTTCATTTTCGTTTCCCTTTTTTGTTTGGTTTCGTTTTTTCCCTCTTTTCTCTTAGCGAAAGATTTGGCATTCGTGGGAAATAATTGCGAGACGAAGTGTTGCTCTCAAAGTGAGAGTTAGGTATACAAGGTAATCGTTACCGTATTATACTTTTTCGCAGGCGCAAGTCCCGCCTATATTCCTAACTAACGAGCTACTGTGGTAAATCAAAATGTTATTAATCCTCATGTATCCATAACAGGACATGTGCAGTTTCACTTCGAATGCAAGTTCCCGTCGAGTTTAGCCAAGAGGTGTATTACCTTTTAAGTTTGTTTTCCGTTCCATACATGTTGGAGCTCAAGATGAAATTTGTAAGTTTTTCGCTTTGCTTTTCGGACAGTAAATATTATTTTAAAGGGTTGATATTTCCTAAAAGCAGTATTTAATAGCATAATTTAAATTGTAAAATTTCAGAATGATAAAAATTTTAAACACAAACCTCGCAATTTTCTGGCCGTGAATTCAAATGAACAACGATTCAAGCATACTAAGCCTTCTGCACTGTCTCGTACACGCAAGAAATTCGTTTGACTTTCGCTTCTGAGCTCAAAATGTATAATTCTTTGTATAGAGATTTGGTCTCAAGAAGTCATAGTTGTCCCCGGTTGTGTCTCGAGTAACTTTTACGCTTCTCTCCTGCTCTCCAAACTTCCCGCGTGCATTCATAACCCGATAGACGCGCGCCAAGCATAAACCAATTTGTCTGTGTACTAGTATGCAGACGCTGTTAATATAACTCAATATTTTTTTCACCTACCCTCGAAGAATATACATTTAGGAGGCACTCCTTGACCAAATTTGGGTCTGATATAAATGCCCCACGCTCTTTTATAACCAGTTTCGTTTGTAAAATTTCGAAGATTGCTAATTTGAAGATTGGGAGAACAGTCCTCTAGGTTGGATTTGTTAAATTTAGGACATCTGACTATTATACAACACCAGTGAGAGCAAGCGTCTGGGGGGAGCCGTAAGATTCCCAATTCTAGTAGTAGTCCATCCTTCTTAAGTTTCTCACAATTTCTTCTCCTGACCGAGGGATCACTGGAGCCGATATCGTTGCATTTTTCCCCTGCCAATGAAGCATGTCAAGAAAATCAGATGTCTACTGAATTGTTTTGAACACCAGAAATAGCAGCATACTGTTAGACCTACTATTGGATTCAGTAAGAATGGAAATAAACTTATATTACATAATATTTGTTTTCTCTGGACAAGTATAAACAACAACAAAAATAACAATTATTAATAACACACTTTACCTGATGGACTTTTTCGATCTAAAGTAGAAGAAGTGGATGAATCTTGATTAAACGTCCACAGCGAGTTTGTAAAACGTCGTGTCTCAAGTTTAGTCTTTCGTCTCGACAGAGCCTGGTTCTACTTGGCTTTGTTATTTAAACTATGATAAATGTAGTCACGCATTGAAACGGAGCATCTAAAACATCTGACGCAACTGCTCCTGCGTAATTTGACAAAATGGTTCGGTCCTATTCAAACGAATTTTCAATTTACATAGAACCGCTCCCGTCGCCGCGTCTGTGGGCGGAATTTTTTTCTCTAGTAAGCTAACACTGTTTCCAAGTTGAACAAGTGTCATTTAGACGGGGTATGAATATGGTGGCATACCGCGCTTGTACTGGTGCTCAACGAGTTGCAAAATCAAGCCGTTAACATCTTAAAATTCAAAGAAGACGGAAGATTACAAATAAGCCATTCGAGGTGAAATTTTGGAGCGACAAAGAGAGAACGGTTCTAGATGAATATTTCTCTTCTAAGATCGAGATCGAAACTGTCTCAGTTAGGTTAAATCGTTATACTTAGAATATTTCTAAAGGGTCTGCCATTCCCATTTTATTCTCCAAACATTTAACTCTTCTTTTCATTTCCAACGTAGAAGCTGAAAGTCTCTTTTCTCAACCCTTGTTTCCTGCATTAGTTCGTGATGTTGACATCTTTTAAAAATTAACATAATGCTAAAATTTAAGCATAAATTCGTTATCTGTGATGCGAAGGAAATGTCGCGAAATTTAGGTATGGTTTTTCTTTTTATCGATGACAACTGAACAACAAATTAATTTTTTTAACCAGGCGTAGTTGCATCTCACGCAAAATAAGTCTTCGCAGCGAGGAAACGCATCCGACAATTCAAACAGTCGTGAAGCAAAGCCAATTTGAATTCACTAATATACATGACATAAGGGATGAGGCGAGAAGTTTAAAACGCAAACTAATTTGACATGAATTCTATGTAATATTAGCCATGTGGTATATCATTACGCGTAAGAATCTATTGCCGGAATAGATCGGTCTTTGACAATTTTTATCTCAAAGATAGCAACAATCCACGAAATCTGCTGGTTTTTATTTTAACCGAAAAAGTTGATTGTTTTGTATTTTTTTTTTTTTTACCAAAGATGTCCATATCAGTGATATACCGCAACTTCGGATAGATAAGCTATCACAAATGTTTTCTGTTCAACTTGTACTCCGAAAAACGACAGGGAATACTCATATCTCTCTAATTGGGATCCATTCATAAATTATGTCAGTGGTTTTGAAGGGTTTTAAAAGTAAGGAGCAGTTTCTTGTCGATGAGCGGTACTTAGAAAGTAGAGATGTCACGCTAAAGATGATAACCCACTCACCTAGATCGACCGTCATGAAGAAAACTGAACTAAATGCTAACGCGTACCAAAGTGCTTTCATCATTCCAAGCTTGAGATGCACTGTGGAGACCCAAACGTCGGAAGATAGCTTGTCTTTCCTCGATCCTCTTTTAAAGATGTATGGAGTAGATCCAATTTAGCCCCAGATATTTCCAGCTGTGTATTTTATTTTGTAATATTTATCTGATCTTTTTAGCGAACAAACAATTGGCCGATGATTTTTTTTTCCGTCTTGAACGGAGTCTAGCCAGGTAATGATGTAATGCATCCGGGTGCTCCGAAGAAAAAAACAGGAATAACTAGCTTTTCTGTTGACGTTTTAGGTCTTACAGTCCCGGATGGGAGTAATTGCCAACTGATCCTTATTATACCGCATGCTAACTAACACGCTGTTACTGGAAATCGAAACATACCACGAAATTGATCTATCAGCAAATTCTTTAACTTTGCGAACAGAGTATCTACATGCTTCTTGAAAGAAAAAAAAAATCAAGATAGAAGGAGGCACTATGTGAGGTTGAGGATCCTCTGATTCCTGGAGACAGATTTGAGCTTCAGTCCACAGAGGTCCTCCTAAATTGATCTGCGATGTTTAATGATCAGTCCACCATATTTAATAAGATCCCTACGCACCCCGGACTCCTCAAGCCGCTGCCAATGCCACAAAATTTAAATATAGAGTCCCTTAATTACTCGTTCCTTTACCTCGTATATCCACGAATTTAAAGAAACGTCCCCGTTAATGAGAAATTTTCAAAATTGCTGTCTCCACGGTCGAGCTGTGCTTCACTGTTTCATAGTTTTATGTATAGTTTTCTGAATTTGGAGATAAATATCCTAAAGTGTAACGAGTTAGCGGGAAAGCACTTCATACAGTTTTACTGATTTAGACTAGGGTTCTCGTATGAAAGGACCAGTCACCATCTACCAACGAATGGGGAAGGGTGTGGATGAAAATATTTTTTTTAGGGGGAATACTTGGTTTTCAGGGGGAACATGGAGAGGACCAGTGGTCGCGGAGGGGGGGGGGGGTGCAAGGAAGGAATCAAAAGAATGTTGTGTAGCCTTTAGCCTGCGTGTAGCCGTACCCTCCCCCCGCTAAGGTGAAACGGAAGCGAGGCAACATCTACGCAAACCTGGCACTAATCCTCTTCCGTGACGTCCCTCTTTTGTAAGAAAATATATCATAACTTTTAATTGGTAATTGGTAATTTTGCTGATTCTTTCGTCAATTCTGATTGGTTCGAGTTGGTAATTTATTTTCATATTAACGAAGAAGAAGATGAACTAAATGTTTTACGATTTACGACAAGGTTTTAAGGCAAGTGTGCCCCTTCAACTTTCGGTGTTTTTGCGAACGGTGCTGCGAAGCTAAATTAAAACTAGTTGTCCCTTACAGCGATTCTTTGGACTGAGAAAAGAGTCGCTCTTTCTTCACGCTTGCAGCGTAACTATCTCTTATAGAAATCCATGAAATCCTTGAGATTCTGTGACAAATGATCCAACTCTTTTCGACGACCGTGACACTGTTTACGAATTCAAGCAGAACGTTGAAATCCAGTTTGGTTAGCGCGATGCCAATTGAACATCGTCCTCTTTTTACTCCAAAGTATACAGTTGAGCTCGGAGGCTGAATCGCAAATTTACCCGCAAATGGAGAATGAATTCACTTAAATGTTATTGTTGATCTCGATAACCTCGCCAATACGTGTCACTTCACACAAAAAACATTATGAAGAGACATTTTTTTTCCATAAATTAGAGTGACGTCGTGGAACACGATTAGTGTCAGATTTTAGTTCCGTCCATTCCGTTTTACCATCAGGGGAGGGTACGGCTACACGCAGGCTATAGAGCCTTAGATAAATCTTATAGGGACACAATCTTAAAGTGACGCATTCAACGCACCCCGCCCCCCCCCTCCCGTAACCCAAGCCCCTCCTTTCCCTAACGATAAACGATAATCGGTCCTTAGGTATGTTGTAGTTTAGTAAAGTCTTCATTATACAGTTAACTGTTATATACTACGAACTTTATTTGTATACTTAACAAATGTTAATTGCAGCAAAATTGATTTCTACGGTTCAGACCTGATTACCGGTTAAATGATTAATCAGTATATCAAACTCATAATCAGTATATAAACTGGTATTCTCGGGCAATTTGATTTTTATGCAAATAATTATTCCATATAATGCCAACGATGCCAGGTAAGTGTGGCTAAATATTATCAACCTAGCTAAGCCTGGGGCTAAGAAAATTACTTAAAAATACAACTTGAATTAACTTGAATCAGCTAAAGCCTAAGCAACAGAAGTGATGCTGGCTATAAATGCATTTAGTATTTTCCCATTCCATTGGCAAGACAAAAGTTCAAAGTCTATTGATTACTCTTGATCCTGCACAGGAATCTCAGTATCACTGTGACTCTGACGGGCTTGAGAGTTTCCTCTATTGTCACCTGGCCTTTGATTAAATGCACTTGGGTGGATTTTTTGGACTCTTCTTTTGAAACGCTCCCTTATCTAGATAAGAATTAGAAGTCAAATAACAGGCACTCATTATATGTAACCAGCTTTTCTTGATATGAATTACGGGGACTCAAAATTCATATTTACCTCACTATTTCCCAAGCAGTGAAAGAAGAAAATGAATAATCCCTTTTAAAAAATATAGATATAACTTCATTGGTTAATAGGTAAACAAACGAGCAAATAGATGCAGAAATAAGAGAAGCTTTCCACTTTTTTTTTTAATTTTTGTTTTGTCTTTGTTTGTTTTTTTTTTGTCGGGAATGTAGGGTTGTGTCTTTTAGAACAACTCAGCTGAAGGTCTCCTTTCCTTATCAGCTATGATCGTTTACTTATCTGAGGCTTATTTTCCAGAATACAATTCTATCCGTTAGATGTAATCGATTCATGGTGACTCCAGTATCATAATTAAGCCAAGCTAAGGCTTTGAAGATGAAAATGCAAGTGCAAAAGGAAGGTTTAAATAGTCTCCAGTCGGCTTCTTTACGAGGGTCACGGATCTGGTATGTGAAAGTAAATCTGAATTATTCTTGGATATGGAGACGCTTTTCAGTATTCCTGACGCTTTTCACGTTATACGTACGTTCTTATATCTACCCATGAGCAGCCAAATGCTTGAACAAACCCTTAAGGCTTTAGATGACTTTACCTGAGTGGAATTAAGGATTACAAAAATGTAGGAGAAGGCGATGTGTAACGGCACAAGGAAGCCAATCAGCCACGTGACACCCAGCAATGGAGCTAACACCACGCATGCACGGACACCAAGCCTGTAAGAGACCAAATGAATCGTCACTTGGAAAACAAAAGCATTCATCTGAAATCGATATAAAGAAAAATTGAAAACTCTTAGCTTAAATTGAAGGCAATGAATAGTCGCGATATATTCTCGGGAGTGACAAAAGAAGCAGTTTGAAGGTCGTCCATCGAAAACGCACTATATTTTATGTGCTAGGGCGTCATTCAAAGCCCATCAATTCCAGGCCAGCTTTTCTTTGTAACAAGCTATGATGCGAGATTGTTTGTTGATTGGAAGCATTCAAGAGGCGGGAGAAGTAACTATTATTAGCCCACCTGATCTGCTCAGTCGGGCTATCCTTCACCTGTTGGATTGTTGTTACTTCCTTTATAACTCGCACGAGGATCGTCATGTTAATCTTCAGGGATTAAAAGGGAAAACAAAAGAAGATGGAGGATATGAAAAGAGAAAAACTGAAATATCGGATACTTTTGTTGCACTAGCTTATGTTGTAATTTTTCAAAGAGGACTTTCAAAGAGTCACAGACTCATTCCTTTTCAGAAGAAGAAGAACAGAAATGATTGTCGAGATGCTGTTATAATCAACTTTGAAACAAATATCCTTAGAAGATTAAACTCATATCCATTAAAGAAATTCAAACTGTTGCCACTTACGATTGAGACGAATCCAACAAAGGAAACAAATATCCAGATGACATCGTTAGAGGAGGACATCCAGCAGCTTAGAATTAGAAAAATAAAAGGCACAAACAGACTTATATATATATATTTTTTTTTATATACATATATAAACATATATATATATATATATATTTTTATATACAGATATAAACATATATATATATATATATATATTTTTTTTTTCTTCTACATTAATGGCAGCATTTAAAGGCTTTTCTTAACAGAATGTCAAATCAAAATCCATTTTTAATTCAGCATGTTGCCTTTATATGACTCTGCAAAATTACGAAAAGACGCTATCTTGGATACTGGTTTAGAAATTCTCCCTCTCCTACTCTTATACATGGAGAGATCCACAACTTGAAATGAGGGGGTGCCTAGTGGGTGTGTGGGAGGGGGGGAGGCCAGTTAGTGAGGCTGCAGGTTTCTGTTATTAAGTCCTTGCATTCCCTGGGCTTCGACCATTTTTTATAAAGTCAATAAAATAAACAAACTTTCAAACTTACTTTTCATCATTGACAAAAGTTTCGATTCCATCATTTCCTGCAGCGATTACCAGAGATACAGCAACTATAATTGCAGGCAGTCCTGAGGAAAGTAATGATGAAAGGCTGCCAGTTTAAGTAAGACATTACAGCGAAAACAATCGAGTTACAGTGTTATTACATTTGCCAGAGCTGATAACTGTAGAAGTTAATGGTTTTAATATACCACTGACCGTAAGTTGTTGCGCTATTATATGAATTTCCCATGTGATTTTTTTATGTTTTTAACTCTTGAAACCTTTTGATTGTGGGTATGAAATTATTAAAACAATGCTAATTAGCCATAGCTGCGTGATTTCAGCCAACTATATCTGCACTTATAACTAGCTCTAATGAGCACTAGAAATATTTTAGGATTTACTCAGGTACACCTGAAGACGATTCAACGGTTTCCGAAAAAAACGCGTGTTCATTTAAAGAATTAAAAAAAAAAAGTCATTTTAAGATATTTTTGTTCGGTTTAATTTTTGTCAAATCATAATCGAGATATTTCCTCAAGTATATTCTTGAAGTCCTATCCCATTTTTCGCATTTCTTGACAATGCTCCTCACCCCAGCAAAAGCCATGATAGCGATGCATTTTATCGCTAATGTTGTAAACCTTTACAACAAATAAATAGATATATATCCCCTCGACAATCATCCAGCAAAAACTGGCCATCAGGAAATACTGCATAAGAGCTGCCACAGCTACACAAGCAGCCTGCAAGGAAAAGGTAGTTGGTCAAAATGTAATAATTTGCCCGACAAGTGGCATTTGCCGAAATAATAATCCAGAAAAACAGAAAGAAACAAAAACCAACGTAAACAGAAAGAACAAGGCAAAACTACAATATAGAAAACATTCAAAAAAACAAACAAACAAACACACAAAAAAACAAGAGAAAAGAATCACTCGATAGATCAGTCAGTCTTTAATCGTTAAGAAGCTGGACCAAATTAAAAAAACAAGCAAACAAACAAAACAAACAAACAAACAAGCACAATAACAGTAACATTAAATGACCAACACGAAAGTAGGAGTACAAAAAGTCACCTGGTTTGCAGTGGAGTCGATCCCAGCGAAAAAGATGATATGGCCTGCTCCAATGCAAGAAGTCAGACTAACCCGTATGTGACACAAAGGTGAATTTCTATCCCTACAAACAAGCCAATAAACAGCAACTAAATGAAATCGATTTAACAGCCAGACAAAAACAGAACTGTGGTCAATGAATTGTAAAAAAAAAACATCAAAAAGACAATTGCAAATGATCCACCAAATGAATGAATAAATCCGCTGACAGAATACATTTTTTAAATGAATTAACTAGTGAATAACGAATGGATAAAAGAATACTGACTAGACAGTTTCTATTTTATACTAACGTTAATTTGAAGCTATTTTCACTCCTTGGTGAGATATCATTTTTTAAGAAAATGGTTCCCGGCCGGACCAACACTCAAGATCTTAAAATAACTGAGGAGAATGTGCTACCATTCTATGATGTCAAGAAATGGATAGACATTCTAGTCTTCTCGGATAAGGACGAATAAACCGTAGGTCCCGTCTCCTGCTTCTATTAATTAGTCAAGTTGGTTAGGCAGGGGACGTTAAAGAACCCACTCACGAGATTACTGTGATGCGGTCTGGCCTGTTTACTGGGAATTGGGGGTCTGGCCTTGTCATTGTTAACGCGGGGTCCACTGCAATTGGCTAAAGCTGTAGTGGTCTCCCCGCCTAAGATAATTAGGCGAAGCTAAATAAATTAAATTAAATTCGAAAGATCATCTCAGAACGTTTGATTTCTTTTTCAGCTACAAGCGGTCCGTGCTGACATCGATCCAGAACTGATCTGATGACTCATTTTCCTTATAGTTAATTTTCCACAATTCAGTAAGATATCAGTGTTAATTTAGCGTACTTACTTGAGCTGAAGATAGCTGATAATTGTGAGTATGACTCCGGTGAGAGATAAAGCCATCCCTACTCGAGTGACGAATGTCAGTATTTTGTCATGCTCACCTGACGAACGAGTTTTATCCTGATTGAAAAACTGTAAAGGTCATAATTATTTTATCTGTATCAAAGGAAATGTTTTTATTAATAAATAAAAATAAATAGAAATAAATGCGATAGTTTTAATGCCACTGTGTACCTTTTTAAATCCGCATGACTTTTTTTTTTGTAGAGGAGAAAAAGAAATATTCACCTTTCCTTCGTCAGCATTGTCGGTGAATTCCATGAGCACAGCGAAGTGGGTTAGATGATTGCAAACACATTCAGTATAGTGATTAGATATCATCTTTGTTTGACATCCTTCACTTGACCAACTCCCAAAGCTTTAAAAAGAATCAAACAAGGAGAAAGGAGTTAAAATAACTCATTCGATTGGAAACCCCCTCCCCCCTCCACCTAAAAAGAATTAAATTCACTCTACTAATTGCTTTAAAGTGATTTCTGATACTTGTCGCTTCCTTTCAGATAAGAAAACCGGAAGAATTCACGTTGTTTATAGTTTATGTTACTAAGATGCTTACTTTTCTTCAGAGAAGCTCCAGAATACACATGTTCTTTTTTTGCGATTCACCTAAGGGAAAAAGGAATCAAGTGTTGTGATTGAAAGATTAATATAGCGAGACTTCAGCGCTCGCCTCGGTGATACCTTACTAGTAGCTGACTGGTAAGGCGTCATAGAGATAGAATGTTAATGTTACCCTCCAAGTTAAAAGGTAATTCTAAACATTAAGGTCTCTGGGAGCACTCCATTAATGAGGTCTAAATTTTTTATTCAGCAAAAAAGAATTTGTTAATTTGTTTTTCAATTCGAATTCCTGAAGTCTTCGATGTAAAATCGAGGAGGGCTGCCAGTGTCTGATAGTCCCCTCCCTCCCTTCCCCCCTCCCCCCTACTCCCCTTTATGGCGGCTTCAGGTTGACGAAATTTAAAAAATTGCAGGAAGCCTTATAGGATGTAATGCTCATTTATTAATCAAGTCTCGAGCAGTTTTCAGATTATGAGCCAGTCATCAAAACTTAGTTTCAACTGAGAGAAAAGATGACAACATAGTCACCCAAATGAGGAATGAATGGACTATTGGTGTTTCCCTGTCATAAAACAAAAAACAAACAAACAAACAAACAAACAAGAAAACGCCGATTTAATTAAAAAAAAGAGTAAACATAACGAAAGAGTAGCGTATATACCTGCATGTTCTTAAAAACCAATGTGACGTTTTCCGGGAGAACCTTGGGCGGAGGGTCTATTACGGCGGACATAATTACGCTGTCCAGTATCCTGAAATAAAACAGATCGAATGATCAAAAAATAGGTAAAATGCTTTTTACTATTCCATTTTCAGTTATCAAGATAAAATATACATACTTTGTTTTGTTGTCTCTCTCGGTGTCATCTGAATAGTTTAATAAAAACTTAGAAAGTTTGTTGTATTCGATCCCAAGTACTGTGGAATCTGTTTAAAAGGGAGATGAGAAATGTATTGATTTCGGTTTCCAAAGATGTAATTTTTTTTGAAAAACGACCATGGCCTATGCTCTGGGCACCAATGTCATTACAGACAGCTGAATCATGAAAAAGCGCATTACTCAAAATTTTTCAAAAAGGATAAAGTTTCTTCGTATTCAAAAAAGAGAAAAGAAAGGAAAAGAAAGAGGCTTGCGAAATTTCAAAACAGAAACCGATTCGGACTAAGATGGAGGGAAAAAGGGAAAAAGAAAACAAGAACTGACTGTATTAAGTGCACACTAGTGCATATTGCAAATCTGGTATTGCACGTCGGAATGAAGCCATTTCCACTGAAGAGTTGACCAAGAAATTATGGGCAATTGCCTTGAAATAAACTGACTAAAAACAAGGAAGGGTTTTTACCTCTATCCGGATTAGCTAAGGGAATCTTAATAAAGTTCCCCCGACTGCTTCCATTAAACAGAAAGTCATCTCCTCTCTGGAGGGCATTGCATCTAACTCGAAAGTCTATATTGATAAAAAAGCAAAATATGGGATGCGAATGCTACAGCATCAACATATATTTCACTTGCCTACAGAGTACAACGGCATGTGAGTGCTCAGTACGTGCAATGACCCGCATGACTAGAATTTATTCAGTTGCATTTCCCCCAACTTATGATTTTGCGTGCAGTCATTCCCAGATTATAGAATTGCAAGCCACAGTTCATACTTCTGATACTGCAGACGAAGAAATATCAGAATTTTCCTTCTTTTTAGCTGATGTAAAGGATAGTGGTGCTGGCTCTTACCGTACAAGTATTGCTTGCCTGAACTCGTAGATAATGAAACTCATTTCGGAAAAAAAGAGGGAAGACCATTTTGCACTTACTCAGATCTTTATCGACATCAATGAATTCGGGATTTGTAACGCTCAGCCGCTTTCTGGCAGTGCTTAATATAATTTCTTTAAAGATGTACGCAGCAAAGACGATATCCTCCAGTTTTTTATCCTTTGATGAATATGTGAGTGAATCGTCGGACCAAATGCTTTGGATTGAAGTTCTAAACAGCTGTTTTGCATACTTGATGGTTAAATTGATGGTTGGTTGAATTGTAACGTCTACTACTTCAGCTGTGTTTGCAATAAAAGCTAAGGCGATAAAAAGCATAAAATTAAAATTATATCAAGCAAAAGGACTGACGCTAAGTGGTATTCGTACTTTATATTAGGAATTTTAAAGGGGTTTGACTACGTCTACTCAATTGAAAATTACACTGTTTGGCTGTAGAATTCTGAGCAGCTTACAGATGTGAGGTTTAGAATATACTTGAGCACAGGATGTACAAGATTAACCTCGATTTAATAAACAGTTGAAAACAGACATGTTACATGTGATCAGTGGACGCCATGATAGTTTGGACATCCTTTAGTTCCTAGAGAACATCCGGGATCGAAAACTTCCGGTTCATATAAGCATTATAATAGACACTGGGCAAAAGCCAACATTGTAAGCAAAATTTAACGCCTACCATAAACTTGCAGTCTTCCTGTCTTTTCTGACTGATAAGGTGTTGCAAAAACACGGTTCATAACTGGCATCCTAAACAGTTATAGTTATGCTAAAGATGAACGGAATTAAGGCCTGGAATTGTTTTTTTGGCTTTCTCTTCCCTTAGCATCCCAATTTGAAAAAATCATAGAAGAGTTATGATCTCAAAAAAATTATAATAGTAATAGTAATAATAATAATGATGACAACAATTATAATAATAAAGATAACAATAATAATAATAATAACAAGAAGAAGAAAAAGAAGAAGAAATTAAACAACAAAGTAGAAAGGATCAAACAGAAAAAGTGTAGTAAAATACTTACTGGGATCCATCGATTTTAACCTGATTTTAAACTCGAAAGATCTGCAGTGTACTACTTCAAATTTGAGTTTTTCGTCGCTGTTGTTGAAATAGATTTGATCTGAAGAAAATTTATGAAATGCATTAAAGCAAGACTGAGTCGATGTCCCTCCTTCATGGCACCAATTAGAGCATAGACCTTTGCTACCGCTGGTGGAGAACGGAAAGCATTTTATCCTGTGCCATCTACTCTTAAGAAGTCCTATGCAGTTGGAACCAGTACATTCACTCTGCTTCAAGAACGGAGCAGTTACACACTCATGATCTGCAGGAAAATAAACATTGCAGCGAAATAAACTAAATGAACACTTAGCTATTGGACAAAGTGAAATGAATTGACCAGTTAACAGTCCATTAACCCACTTGAGATTTATCTTATTCATTCATCTTTTTTTTACTTTTCTCAAGCTAGCTGATAGCGAGGAACTTACTTCGTTCTGCCATTGCCCAACTTCTTTGAACAACTGTAGGATAGGAAAGGAAAAAAATGTTACCTTAAATGGAAAGGATGCCAATAACAACTAGTAATAATCATTGCCTACTAAAGAACCATCGATCTAGCAGTGTGTTCAAACCTACGAATATCTGATGGTTGCGTGGCACACAGTTCCGATCTATCTATCATTTCGAATGGTCCGATCCAATGGTCATTTCGAATGGTCAACTGGTAACAATTTATCTACATATCGTCCCATGGCATCCAGATGGCAAGGGCTTCATCTAGCCAGCACGCAGGATTCAAAGCTTTCGCATGAAATCGAGGTTATTGGTCAGCCAGTCCACTGAGATAGCACCCAATCCATGAAAGTGCACAGCATCCAGAAAGAAGCCACACGGAGAGTAAACGTTCTCTCGAACGCAAAAAATATAATAGGAATAGCGAAATTATTATATAGGAAAAACCAAATTACACAAAAAATGACAAATAATCGGCTTATAAAGCAAACAGCTGGCAAACCATGTAGAAACAGCAAATGTTATATACTGCTGTAGCGGTGGAACGAGTTGTTAGTCTGAGAGATTTTATTTGGAGCTACGCTAAAGTATCGTGAAGCCTGTGATCTCGGTTTGATTTACGTGTTTTCACATTGTTGTTATTCTTGGCTAGAAATTACCTCTTTTATTCATTAGAATTAATGTAACACCTGAAAATCGGCACCCTTAATCCCCATGGAATCAACTCGCGCTTTTCATTCAACTAATTCATTCCTGTTTTCTCGTTACCATACTCTAATCAATGGCGTAACTCCACTTTCTGCATATAAACCCACACACAACCCACAATTGCTCCAATCGCTCTGACGAAGGTCTAACGCTCGAAACGTCAGCTTTTTTACCCTTTATGGTGGCTAAGTTACGTTTTCAACTCATCTGTTAACACTAAATTACCTGTTACACTCTCCCACCGACGCAGCACCACAGTTTCTTTAGAAACTTACCCCCTTTTATTCCTTGATCGTATAGTTTGCGCAGATTTTAAATTTTATTTACATCCAAGATGCTCGTCATTTTGGCTTTGAACTAAGCCTCACGTATTTAGATAGCACGCGTTTAAGCATAAAGCCTGTTCGATGCGTTTATTGCCATGAGAAAAATGAGTCTTTTTTCCAAGCCTTTTTTTTTTCTTTTTGTAATCATCATGAGGAAATCCTTTCGACCCATAGCACCGTTAGACTGTACTTTTTGTTAAGTTGCATATTTTTTAGCCGACATTTAGAAGCTTGACTGACAACATCTGGTTGACGCAGTTCACGGCGCTTTCCTACCGTGCCTTGTTCTGAAAAGCGAACGAAGATTATACCGACTGCTTCTAAACTAATAAAATCGTGTGGTTCAAATCGATCGCGTCACCCTAAGGAAATGTAGCCTTGCCTTTTCGAAGACCCTCCCACTTCTCGCGGAATAATAAAGGCGATCGACTAAGTACACTTCTAAACGATATTTAGGTAGCGTTGTATCCTCTTTGTAGAGGTGTTTTTGACGTGATAAACTACTGCATTTCCGCTTCGGCAGCATGTCCGTTTTGGTCATTAGCATAACACTAAAAACTCAAGGTGTTTTTCAGATGTTTTGACTCTACCTTTCGTTATTAATTGACTTTTAAGGGCGGTACTGATCTATAAAAAGAGAAATTTTCTTACATATTTGCATATTTCATTTTGTACTTAAAGGAGTTTCAAATTAAGAGTGTAGTTTTTGTCAGTATTTGACATAATTTAACAGAGGAAATTAGAAAATAAGGACCCCGTTTTTTTCGTTTGACGTTCCAACAAACGATTAACAAACTTTAAACTGATAGTTGCCTTTACGTCGGGTCAATCGAAATAATGATAATATTAATCAGCATTAGATAATTCTTACCAAGTAGGAACGTCGCAACATGAAAAATGCTTGCTTAACCGTAAGGTATTCAACAAACTTTGAACTCATAGTTACCTCTACGTCGCGTCAATCGAAATAACGATAATATTAATCGGCGTTTGATAATTCTTACCAAGAAGGAACATCACAACGTGGATTAAGCTTGCGAAAGCATAGGGTATTCTGTTCATTCCTCCTGATCTCACTCGAAGACTCTTGATCCCACTCGAAGACTCTTGCCTCAATCGATCCATCCACAATAAATCAATGACATAAAGTTATATATTCACTAGAGGCGTCTATGATTCATCCAGTATGTTTTTATCCATATGTAATCCCGGTCGTACAAGCAGTTATTGTCTGTTCTACAATTCTCCTTCGTGACTCGACAATTTAGCACGCAATGCATTACTTCATATTAAAACAGTATGTGTTATCTTTTAACTTATTAATGGGCTTTCACTTGTGGAAAAAAAAAAAAAAAACTCAAGATTAAACTATCGTGGTAGCCAGATGACCAACTTCAACAGACTTACAAAGACTTACTAAAAGCTATTTTTATTGGGACTGAAGACTCCGCTCACCGTTTTACAACGAAAACATTGTTTGAGAGAATTCGATCAGAGTTCTCGCGGTTCAGCGTTCTGGTACCGAAATTACGGCCTGAGGACGAGGCTAAGTGCGAAGTCGCTTTCATTGGTATGAGAAATAAAATGCAGTGATAGAGAAACGAGCGAAAACTCTTGAAAATCTCATAGTGGAAGAGCAAAAAAAAAAAAACTTTTTGCGAGAGAGGCATTACGTGAAGTGATGGCGGCAAAGGGGAAAAAAGTAACGCAGCTCTGTTTGATTCATGCAAGAAGCTGCCGCAATGAATCAGGTCAAACTTGCCTCCTGTGCCAAAGGCTAGGCTTGAGTCGATTGTGCCAGCATAATTTTTAGCATAATTTGGCAAAACGAGCATAATTTTAAACTTTTTTCAAAGAAAAGCACTACTGGCATAATCTGCATTTTTACTTCCAGGATGTGAACAATTTCCGTAATTTTGTATTGAATATACTTCTCTTGACTGAATTATGTTTCTAAAATGTTGTTGCTGATAATGAATTGCGCTTACGGTGAATTCACTGCGGTCGTTGTAACGTTTCTCGGTTTCAGGCTCTACTCGTACGACTCGCTAGCGAGTTGACTGATATCCAAGATAAAAGATGGTGTCCACCTCGTCGAACACTTTTAGTTCTTCAGGCAATGTCTCATTAATTAACTCCTCTCTCAACGATTCGCAAGACCATGCTCCAGGAGATTATATTCGGACTTGTGTTATGCTTCAGTACAATAAATGCTGATAAGCGTATTACTCTGCGTCCTTACTTTGACTTAAGAAGCTCCATTGATTGAAAAATGATGAGCAGCATGTTCATCGATTCTGAGGAACAAATTTAGGGGAAACGTGCAACGACACAATGTTTGATAATTGGTTTATTAAAATAATGGGCTGCAGTCACCAGATAAGTAATCAGTTGCTGTTTGTTTTGTGTTTACCCCGGTGCTCTGCCTTTCATTTGCTTAAAATCAAGTAGCATAATTCTGATGCCAGGAGCATAATTTAGAGGAACGAGCATAACTCGGGCAAAAATTTCATAAATTTTAAGCAGTGCTAGGAGCATAATATGCCAGTTTTACGAGCACAATCGACTCAAGCCTACCAAAGACCGCAGAAAACTATGGGAGGAGAAATTACAAACAAGAGAAGGTAAATTTCCAGTACCACTTCCCCAACATTCCACAGCTCGCGTGCCTTTGTTGTGTCACAAACTACAATTTCGTTTCGCAAAGTACAGTAAGTCCTCGCTACGGTTCTATAATGACACCAAAAATTTTCTTTCATTTTCACCACCACGACTCTTTATTCGTTGTACCGACGAGAACCACTTCGCACCTAGTCTCGTCCTTGCACCGTAATTTCGGTACCAGATCACTGAACCGTGAGAACTCGGAAGTGGCCTGTTATAAACAAATGCCTCACAGTTTTTACTCTATGAGTTGGTGAAGGATTCAATCCAATTAGAAACGGTTTTTAGGCCGCGTCTCAACCAATTTTATAATATCACATTTACGAAGACAAATTCATTTTATAAACAAGTTGTCGCTAGCATCCAAAGTGATTTGAGAGAGAGAAAAGAGACGATTAATAATTTAATAATTGGCTTGAATTGCTTAAAAACACTTTGCTTGAAAATATGTTCAGCCGGAAAAACAAGTTATATTCATGAAAATAGAATCGAAGCTAGGGATGTACTCGGCGACCCACGACTCACGTGGGCAGAGATAAAAAAAAAAATGCGGACGGCACCAAGAAGCAATCAGAATGCATGATTCGTTACCGTGCTCTTAGAGAAAAAAACTGAAATAAAATAAAAAACGACTTAATTTTGTTTCACTGTCATCAGAGAATGAAAAGTATATATTAAAAAAAAAATATTGCTAGTGCTAGGGCTTGAATCCAAGACTTTTCGCTTGATGTGGGGAATGGTTTATCCCTTGTGCCAAATTATGTAGATATTCCAAGTTGCGTCTTTATATTTTACATTACGTATACCCATACATATAATGCACATCAAATACCCATTCTAGATGACCAGTATACAAACGCTATTCTAACCAAGTCGTCCTTCTCTCTCTAATTTGGCATTTATCAGAGCTGTTAATTAACCTCTTTGCATTTGTACAACAATTCTTTGTAACCAAAAAAAACAGCAATGTCGAATTGCAGTCAAGCACACCCTTTTATAGCGCCTATCCCGCCCTTCTTAGACAACCGTGAATTCTGGACACCATAAACTCTCTTTTGACTCGAACGCACTATGTTATCGTTTTGCATAATATCTAACAGGATTTTACGGAAACAAATAGGCTTTAATGCCAAACATAACTTTATTGCACGAAACTCACAAACACTCTTCAAAGCACTACGTTAACTAGCTTTCGCATAAAAATATCAATCAAAGGCAAATTTGTGGAGAAATTGAATCTATTACTATTGATAGGCAAATACCAAAGACTTCACTGTCACGCAATTAAACAATTTAAGAACAAAAATATGTGAAGTCTCGCAGGCAATAATATCGTAACTTTACCGTTCTTTTGGGCAGAGCTTAAAATAATGAAAGGCGAATGAATTCTAGATTTAAACGGATTTGGAAACACGCAACATGCAAACGCTCCTTTAAACCCACCATACACTTCAGAAAATAACTTAGGCCTATAATATGGCAAGGAATTGAATTTATCAAAACTGGCTGGAGATTTGTGAGAACTGCAACATGTAATTAAATAAGGAAGTAAAGGTATTTAGCTCATCGTTATTGGAGTGAATCGCAAGTTGTAAAGAATTTGTTAACTTTAAGGTCTAATCAGCTGTGTAAAGTAACAATAGCAAGCTATTGTTACTTTACAACACCTAAAGTAAATTCATTTTGATTTTCGTAGCTACTCATGCTACGTTGCTCCCGCGTAGTTTTGCTTAAGTTCTTTATTTACAACTTGTATTCGACAAAATACTTCATTACACCTTAAAAGCAAAATTCAGGGATTTTTCCCTCGTTCCCGTATAACTACCCTCAACAATAGAGGATTAATTCCAGGTGATAAAATAGACCCTACGAACTTTGAGGTCTCCAACAGCCCACTTATGTTATTGAAGGTGTTTTGTTTATGTCCATATATCTATCTTCCTACGAACTTTATCAATATTAGGTTAAGAGAAAGGACTGACATATATAAGTTAGGGCTAGAAGCACAGTTTTTAGTCTGATAGAACTATTGATATTTGCTCTCAAGAGAGAGTGCAGAATTTCTCGTCTGTAAAAGCCGAAGTTGTAGCACACTGGAACTTGTAGTGATATCAACCAACATGCAGCATGTGACTTTAAAATCTCCTAAAATGAGCAATGGTGATGATAAACAATGAATGTTTTGTGCCGTACAAAAGCTATATCTGCTGGTTTTAGCAAATCTTCAAAGTAATAAAAGACTGAAGAAAGAAACGCTACGATTTTCCCATTGATTTTTCACCTACATGCATCTCTCTAAACGTGAAATTTTCCATCCATACAAAAAATCTCGAAAGTTTTCACATTTTTCACCTTTCTTGATCAATCATCTTGTATAAAGAGCTAAAAAATGTAGGTTTATTTAGAGAAAGAATTGCGTTGCAGGTGTAGTTGAGAGAAACTTGTCACAGTCGCAGATTTTAAAAGGTATCCACGAAAATACGGTAGTGCCCAATGATTTTTTTCATGGTTTTCAGCGATGAAACAATGGGTTATAAAGGATAATTAAGATTAGCGTTGTAGCTTTCTGGCAACGGGAGATATTTGACCTCAAAGTTGTCAAATATTTGGATGAATCGAAAAGTCTAAAAACACAGTCGTATATTTGCCTCTGTTGATTGACAAGCCGACAATCAATTTCACTGATACTTGTGGCAGACAACTCTCAGAGTAATTGATTAAATACCATCGCAGTGAGAGCTTCATACATTTTACCTATTTTGAAGCGATTATCTTGGTGAAAAGCAAGAAAAATGGGGGGGGGGGGGTAGGTTTCTATCTCTCCCCCTGAAAAAACCTAAACAGAAACCAGTTTTTCTTTTTAATTTTTGGGGTAGACCCTTTAAACTGGCTTATTTTCATTGAAATCGGTGAGATGACGTATAGCACGATTGCCCGGTGCTCTCGTGGACACGCTCTTAAGTGAAAACCTAGCTCATATTAAAGACCTGTGATAGTACCACCCCTCCCTCCCTTTCCTCCCATTTTGTTTCTATGTTCTTATATTCAGAATTCCCACATGGTACTGATGTTTAGAAATGTATTCCTTTTTTTATTAATGCGATGGTCAATTTTAAGTTTTAAAAGGAAGCGAGTGAGGAAATAAGGATGGTGAGGTCCTGGGGTGCCCAAGAGGTGTTTCCAGTCTCTTCTCGTTTTCTCTAGCCCATTCGCTCTGCTAGCAGCTAAGATAATTTGTTTTTTTTAGATTATTTGAATCATAATGGTGTTTATGAAAAAAATAATGAACGTGCAACAGTTGCATCGCATGGTTATAACATTTTTATTATCCTTTTTAATTTTTATTTGCATTATCACGTGTTTATGAAAAAAGGATGAACATGCAACGGTCGTATCTGCATGGTTATATAACCAAAGTGTAATAGCCTAATGAAATTGTTATCATCTGTATGTTACATTCTACACACTGAATTGAGTGTTCTACTCAATAAAATCAGTTGTATCTAAGCTAATTCATGTGGCTAATGACTGTTTGCAGATCTTAAGATTTACTTCTTTAAAAAACTCGAAGGCGTTTCAGACATCTCAATCTTAGAGCTAAATCTTGAATACTTAATCATATAATTATATAGAAATCGTCACATATCATGAACCAAGACATTTAATTAAAAAAATCTCCAAAAAAGTCGAAAAAGTAGAGCACGAAGCTTACATTGGCTGAAAAAATTTCTCAGGTACAGCAGTTACCCTCTGACTCGCACCACTGACCAAGAAATAACTTCTCCTTACAATACCAATACAGTATTCAGATAAATTAAGAAAGGAAAATTAAGAAAATTTCAATGAAAGGATAATTAGTTGATTCAATACCAAAGTCTCCAAACTAACGACTTAAGAGTTGTATAGCAGACGGTAGAGAGAAATTGCGAATGAGATTTATGAGATAAGTCGGCATTCTTGTTTAGGACGATTTGACGATTTACCGCACTAAGACTAAACTTTTGTATGTCTCCGTTCGAGAGTAGAACTGGACTCCTAAGCACTTGCGAAATTTCTGATGATAACGAGGATGATTGTAATCCCGTCTGGGTTATAATCACACGAGTTATAAACAAAATCGAATAATTGCAAAGCAGGGGTGCATTTAATAAGTAAACAGCTTAAACGATTGCTGAACATTGGACAACCGAAAGTAATGTAACCAATTTATCACAACTATGACTAAACGTGCGAAAAAATACACTTTAGCAAAAAGAATTTATAATGCTATAATTTCAGCTGATGTGCATTGTCCAGTTTTACAGACATGACTCGTAATCTCTCCTATACCACTGTCCGATTTTGAGCATGATACTGCGCCGTGTTGAGGGGGGTTGGAACGATTTTGGTTGCCACACCCCTCCATAAGACTCTGTGAAATTACCCTCCCTCGATGTCAAACAATTTTTTTTTTTATGGCGACGACTAATACCCTCTTAAAACTGTGGGATCCTCTCGAAGACGATAACTAAATTGAGCCGCTGACAATCTGTGGGGATGGTGAATTTCTCCATAGTTTTGGTCAAAGGTAAACGTAAGTTCAGTATCTACTTAGAAATCTCCAAGTGCATATATCATGGTTCATTGTAACTCTGAAGTTTGAGCATCTATCTCGACTCCGACTGGCTTCACAGACTTTGCCTTTCCCATTTGGGGTTTAATTTTGTGCTTGTCGAAGTCTTCTTTTGAAACGTTCTCTTATCTAAGTGAGGAATGTGAGGCACTAATTAGATACTTTCCTTTCGCTAGCAAACATTTTTTTCCTGTTGAAGACGTGCAGATCATGAAGACTCAAATTTATTCATACCTCATTATTTCTCAAGCAGTGAAAGAAGAAAATCGTAAAGCCCTGCCGAAAAAAGGGTCCAGTAAATAGATAAGCAGATAAATAAATAAATAGTTAATTGAAAAAAAAGAAAAAAACTTGTAGGTTAGAAAAACGTCAAAGGAACATTAACCCTTTAACTCCCAAAATCTCATTGGTAATTCTCCTTACTCTCTGCTATATAGTGCTTGTGATTTTAGTTTGGAGAATTTGGTATTGGATCAACTAGTAATACCCTAATTAATGTTTTTCTTCATTCTCATGACCTGTCTGCTTGATACTGTATTAATATTGTAAGGAAAAATTCTGTCTTGATCACTCATGAGAGTTAAAGGGTTATTTTTCTTTTTTTTTCACCAGAGTCTTCTCGTAAAATTAACGGTCCCACACTTCTTTTTATTTTCAGTCATTCTTTTCTATCGGCTATCGGCTAAGCCTGATCTAATTAAGGGCACTCTAAGCGTAAGAATTAATGGTATCTTGGTACTTCAGAGGTTTTAGCAGGTCTATAGTTTTAGAGATAGGCCATCACAACCTAATTTAACTATTTTTCTCGCTTTAAGTTCTCTTTGTGCTTAACATTAACTTTAAAAGTTTCTGAATCAGAAAGTTAATCTGAGTTACACCTTACTCATTTTGAAAGTTTGATAATCATCTTCTTGGAAATACGCCTTAACATTCCTCTAGAAGTAGCACCTCAGGCGTATCAGCCCTTAGCTTTGTACTTTACCTGTGTAGAGTTTAGGATGACAAACATGTAAGAAAACGCAATGTGCAACGGCGACAAGAAACCAATCAGCCACGTAACTCCAAGCAACGGAGTCAGCACCACGCATGCTCGAACACCAACCCTGAAGGAGAAAAAGAGATTTGTATTCAACCTGAAAACTCGACTCCTCGGGGAAACAAACCCCAGACCGTCGGATTTCGCACTCGGACGTCCAACAACGGAGCTACAGTACTCAATAATGTGCTATACCATTATGAAGTTCATTTGTGACAAGTATCTGGCATTCTTCTGGGAACAGCTATGTTGAAAGGATCGTGTGATTCATAGGAAGAGGGAAATGTTCATCCTACCTGATCTGCTCACTCTGGTTGTCTTTCACTTGTTGGATTGTAGTAACTTCCTTGATTACTCGCACGAGGATCGCTATATTAATCTTTACAAGCAATAATAGGAATATAAGTAGTTTAATTTTTGTATATTGTCAATCAGGAATGGTATAAAATATGAGAAAAAAATAGGACAGAAGCGGGAAAAAGGGGCGGCAGCTAAGAGTGATGCCGACTCCACTAAGTAGGATTTTCAATAAGAAATGTTTTGGCGCAAGAGTATGGAAAGTAACTGGAGTATATTTTGAAAAATAGGTCAAATAGCTTAAGTTCCAAAGCCATCCGCTATTATATAGCTTTGTGGATATAAATTCATTCTCAAGGCGCTTTATTAACTATTGATGTTTGTGGTGTAGTGGATGGATAAATGGATTCCTCCCATCTGTCTCTCCTTTATATATATTTATATATATATATATATAAAAATTTTAAAAAATTAAAAAAAAAAAATTGATTAGATTTATGAGCTGGAGGAGATGAAGTGCTAAGAGATAAGTTGCATGTGAGAAGTGCGAAATTTATGTTAAAAAGAAGTTTCATCACATACAAATTCAATTAGTCCAACAAAGGAAACAAATATCCAGATGATTTTGTTTCTTGAAGATATCCAGCAGCTTGGAGTTTGGAAAAAACAGGAAAAAATGGATGGATGAATATATTAATTAACAAAACAAGGGAAATTGAAGAGAAAGAAACGCCAACTCATTTCGGAAGAAAGAAAAAAAGATAGACGACTTAGTTTCGATCCACACATACGAGGTGAGGAAGATTGCTAGAGGGGAGCTCACACCCCTTCCCTTAAGTTCTCCCCGTTCTGAAAGCTGCCAAGTCACATGTCCGCTGCGATACTTCCGGGTCCATAGAGAGGATTTAATAGGTAAACATTCAAACTTACTACTGATCACTGACATAATTTTCGATTCCATCTTTTCCTGCAACAATACCCAGAGATGCAGTAACCATGACCGCAGGAAGTCCTTTAGCAAAAAAGCACAACGAATAAAAATAGGCATTGTTGACAATTACAAATACTAGATAGATTTGACGGCTATAATATCTACTTTTACAAATGGCCCATCGTAATTGCTTTCGCTTTGTCATACTGACAAAAGTAGTAACTATTCTTCAAGACTTTTCTGGTAAGTGCTGATGGCCAATCCGAATTTTGGTATTAACACATCGTTAGCCGCAAATCCTTTTCGGTCGATAATTGCTTTGCTTTATTCGATTTACCTTAGTGGCCTAGTTTTCAACGGGATTTAGTGTTCACATCTCAAGAAGAAGCTTTCCTTACCCCAACAAAGACCATGAAAGCGGCAGATTTTATCGTTGACGTTGTACACCTTTACCACAAATAAGTAAATGTAAGCTCCCTCAACAAGCATCCAGCAGAAAGCTGCCATCAGGAAGTACTGCATGAGAGCCGCAATTGTAACACAGGCAGCCTATAAGGAATCATCATCAGTTGGCTGATGTACTGATAAGCGAGCAATCATCAGAAAAAGAAACAGCTCAGACAAATTTATCTAAACAAATAACACTGAAGGATAAAGATGTAAAGCATTCTGCTCCAACTCTCACCTTGTTTTCTGTGGCATCAATCCCAGCAAAAAAGACAATGTGTCCAGCTCCAATGCAAGATGTTAGTCCCACCCGACTATGGAACAGGGGTGCTTGCCTGTCTCTACAGAAGCCCAAACAGATAGACGTGTAAAGAAATATGAAAACCAAAAGGAAGAAGATTCAACTGAGGAAGTCAAGAAAGAGAAAACTTACCTCCCGAAGCGTTTTTAGTCAATAAATTCATATTTAATGTGGTGGTGATATCCTTTGCCCTTAACTCTCTGTCTACCTTGTGCACATTTCACAGCCGACTTTCTTTTTAACTTTGTGGGTTACTTTGTCTCAGTTTAAATAAATTCGACCAACAGAATGTCTGAAACCACCGTCAGGTTACCCTACCTCCCAAGTTTATTGAGGTTGACGAGACGTCAGTCTTTGCTGACCAGAAGGTTCTCTACTCTCACCTGGACTATCAGACGACACAATAAAAAAGATCACATCCTTCATGCTACATTGACAAATACCTCAAGCAATTTTTTAAACACCCAAGTTATAGCATTTGAATGAAGTGGACTTACGTTAGCCGTATATAGCTGATTATTGTTATAGAAACTCCAGCTAGCGATAAAGCGATCCCCACGTGTATAAGAACTGTCAGTATCTTGTCGTTTTCCTTTGAAGTCAATTGAAATGTATTACCTTCATTTTACATGGACCTCTTTGGAGTAAAACCATACTCCTGAACTTCTGGGACACTTTAAGGCAAACTAATGTTTTAATGAATATTCCATGCCCGTAAGAATTAGGGTGTCATATGAACCCGCCTTCTTGAGGCCGATAGTAACCAAAAATGCGCACCCTTGGGATATGGAATCTTAGTACAATTGACCCAACAAATTTTTAGGTGTATTCTCTCTGTAAAGCCACATTACTCTTAGCTGACTGTTTTGGAAACACTTTATGTTACTATCTGCCTTCTTGTGGCAGATTGTAGCCAAAAATGCGCGCCTTTGGGATATGGAATCTGAGTGCAATTGACCCAACACGTTTTTAGGTGTATTCTTTCTTTCAAGCCACAGTACTCCTGAGTGACTGTTTTGGAAACACTTGATGTTACTATCTGCCTTCTTGTGGCCGATTGTAACCAAAAATGTGCGCCTTTAGGATATGGGATCTGAGTACAATCGACCCAACATAGTGTTAGGTGTATTCTTTCTTTCAAGCCAGAGTACCCTTAACTTAATGTTTTGGAAACACTTTATGTTAGCCAAGCGAACGGATTGTCCAGCAAAGCTTTTTTGAGTACTTACACTACAAATGCATTTTCTCCGTAAGTACCTTGTTTTATTGGAATATGAACTTGAAATGATACGTGCTGCCAACTGATACAATTATACACCATAGAAAGAACACTAAATGAAACTTATACCTTTGTATCCCCTGCATTACTTTCATCTATACTTTCGGTGATATCCATTAGAACAGCAAAGTGAGTTAAATGGTTGCACTTGCATTCCGTTTGGGATTCGCTCATAATTCTGGTGAAACATCCTTGCGCAGACCAATCCACGGGACTTTATACAAAAAATAAAAGAAAATTTATGTGGTTTAGTTCCAGGGTATAGAATCTAACAGAGCTGTCTAAATGGCCAGCATAATACATGTTTTGCAAGAAGTAGATTTCGTCCGAAAAGAGCGAGCCTTACCCATTTCCAAACATGTCCCAGAATACACACTCTCTGCTTTTTCCACCGGCCTGAAAAAAGAACGAATCAAGAAGAAGTTTAAACTCAGTCTATAATCTCTTAATGGGAAATATAAAGTTTAAAATCTAAGATCTTATACACAAGCTTAAAATCATGAGATGGTTTAGCGTTATTAGCTGAGTTGATACCGTGAATTGCCCACTGTAGAGAGATTACAGAGCTAACGTTTCGAGTGTCAGGCAAACTGTCATGGAGAAAGCTACAGATTTAACAAGGTGTAAAAGGGGAATGTGAATTTCTTTCATTGTTAAGGTGATGTACATACCTTTATGTGTTTAAAAACCAAGGTGATGTTCTCCAGCAGTATATCTGCAGGCCCGGGGTACATTTCAACGGAAATGACTATGGAGTTCAGCACCCTGAAAACAAAAACAACAAAAAAATACTAAATGAAATTTTAAATAGCTTCGAAGCAATCAAATATGTGAATACATTTATTCGAAACAAAAAAAATATGTAAAGTGTATTGAAATCTCTTGCAAAAGTTGTCAATGCTTGCTCACCTCTACTTCTGAGCCTTGGTTTTTGAAAAGAGACAATAATTTAAAACCATGAAGTAGGTTTGGATGTAATCATTATCTTCGCCATACACGTGAAGGATGTTGTATATTTTAGTTTTTTCTTTATTTATTTATTTTTACAGCAGTCTTTGATTTAACAAACGTATTTGATTTTCTTGCTGATGAAATACAAACCTTGTTTTGTTGGTTCCTCTAGTGTTCTTGTCTGATATAAACAACTCGGTAAGATTTTTGTACATTACTCCTACAACCATTGAGCCTTGATGGAATTAAATTGAATGAAAAGATAACTAAGATAGCGTTCAATATTTATTGGCTGGCGTGGGAGCTGTCAGAGGGTTTTGATTGTGTCTCGATAAGCTGATCCCCCCTCACTGGGGTTGATTGGCAGTCGATTGTCTATAGTTCGCCCCCCTCCCCTCCTTTACTCTTTGTAGGCAACGACTGATCCTTTCCCCCCTCCCCCCTCCAATGATGTGTTAAAATGTTTCAAATATGGTCGAAGATATTTTGTTTACTTCATCTCGTGTCTTATTCTATGTTTGGAAGAACTGCACCATAGAATTGTTTGCGCCTCGATTTCAAAGATAAGTCTGTGTTTTTTTTTTGTTTTGTTTTTTTTTTTCCTTCTCTTTTCTTCACATCTATTTCTCGAGCTATCTCTTCCGCCATGATATTACTGCCATTGAATAACAAAATAATGTTAATCATGGGTTCAGAAATTACTGAGTGAGATTACGCCTTAACATACTCACCATTCTCGTCGGTGTTTTGATATGAAATTTCCACGAAGTTTTCGTTTTTGGGATCAGCAAAACGAAATTTTTTGCCCCTGTCCCGGTGAAGGCGACTGGCAAAAACATCTACGATTACGGGTTACAAGGAAAAAAAAGAAATCCATGTAGTCTCAAGACTATTTAGATATACGTGTTTTTATGGTGTCGATTCAGTCCGATAGAAGAATATTAAGCTCCATATATCTTCTTTCTTTCTGCTTGAGTGCGATTGGTCTTGTCTCAGCTTAAAGTAAGACTTATCCAGTAAAATTTTCCAATAATTAATTTTCCTCAATATCAGGTAAGAAGGAGGACATCACTTTGTAGAATTTAGTTTATAAATTAAGTAACACTACTTATTTGGAACAAAGGATGAGCTAAGTAACTAAATTATTCAAAGCGGAAGAAAAAAAAATAGCTAAGAGGACTACAAGGGACAAGCCTGCGTGGACATTGAGTGGGGCCGTGAACTTACTTACTTTACGCTATGGTAAACACACACTTAGGTATCAAGGACAATATATCTGGTCCAAATTAGAAAATGGTATGCGTGAACTACCAAGCCTTAGCATCTTTAAAACTAAAATCCGTAGAATTGACCTGGCCAGCCTAGTGGAAGACAGTGGCAACTGCTGCAATCTTTGCAACACACGATTTTTTTAATTATCTGCATTGTACAAGTATTTTTATGTTATCTGAACATTGTTAACATTTCTAAATATTTTTAAATTTTAATGCATAGTTTCCGGCTATATTGTTACTTATTATGATACTGTACATAGTTTTTTATTAATTTTGTAATAGTAGGTGTCCCCAATTAGCTCCATGAGCTAAATACATTGACACGGTAATAAAGATTTTATTATTATTATTATTATTATTACTTATTATTTTTGTTATTGTTTACTTTTTTATTTTCATCATCATTTTCTTCAAAAGGTTTACCTGCAACTTCACTTGAGAAGGAAATGTTGGTAACTGTAGTGTTCAAATATGCTTGACTGTGTCTCCACAGGAAGTCCTCAAGAGCCAATGTGGAGAACATCGCGTCACACTTTGTACTGGACGACGTTACATTTTTGAGTAAAGAGAACGCGGCCTGTTTATAGGAATCGAAGGAGAGTTGCTGGCAGATACATACCTAGAGAGGTTTAAAAAGTTATCTTTCATTTTCATCATTGCAATAAATTTTGCCCTTGAAGTTTTAAAGATTGTAACGAGCCATTAGTTTTTGACAGAGTAAAATCTTCGAGATGGGGTAAACTACATGAACACTCGAACTTCCAAGATCTCATTTGTAATTCCCCTTACTGTCTGCTACATAATTCTTGTGATGCTAGTTCAGAGAATTTGGTACTGGATCAAGTAATATTTCCCTAATAATTATTGTTCTTTACTCTATTTGCTTGTCTGCTTGATATTGTATTGATATTGTAAGGAGAAATTCTGTCTTGATCACTCATGGGAGCTAAAGGGTTAAATCCAGTTAGAGGCAAATTTTTAATGTTGCGAAATCTTTAGATACTTTAGATACAAACTTTAAATACGGGACATGTATATGGCTGGCACGCCCGATGATTCGGATTTCATTCGAGTTCTCAGGCAGCCTATAGCAGTGGATTGTACGGGTTGGTTTACTTACGTAGCTTGGAACCCTTCTGTAACGTATTGCATCGCGGTTTTGTGCCTCGCTATCTTTTTTGCTACTGGCTACAACATAATTTTACGCAATTCCTGTGTCTTCTATTCTGGAAAAACCAATATCATTATTAAACTGCATTACCTGAATGTCCTCCTTCCTCTTAGAGTCAAGATTTCCGTAAAAATCCCAAATAATACGCCTCTAAATGAACCAAACCAAAAACAAATAAGGGGTCAAACAATGAATCAATTGGTCACGTTTGCCAATCTTTCAGTCAATCTTCCAGATTTTAAAATCTGTCAGTCGATTAGTTGGTCAGTCGGTCAGGCAGACAGCCATTTAGTTAATCAATGAATTTCCCACCACATATGAGTTAACCAGTTTTAGGGTTGAAATCATTAGACTCTTTCAGTATTGCTCTAGCCATAAATCTCTCGCCATTACCTTTCCTCGTTCTTCCTGCTCCTGTAATGTTATGTTTCCTGCGAGAATGATTGACAGAAAAGTGGAATTGGAGGTAAATAAGCGATGTTTTGTTTGTTTATTTATTTTTTATTGATTTGCTTCATTTTCGTTTCCCTTTTTTGTTTGGTTTCGTTTTTTCCCTCAGTTCTCTTAGCGAAAGATTTGGCATTCGTGGGAAATAATTGCGAGACGAAGTGTTGCTCTCAAAGTAATAGGTTAGGTATACAAGGTAATCGTTACCGTATTATACTTTGTCGCGCAAGTTCTGCCTATATTCCTAATTAACGAGCTACTGTGGTAAATCAAAATGTTATCAATCCTCATGTATCCATAACAGGACATGTGCAGTTTCACTTCGAATGTAAGTTCCCGTCGAGTTTAGCCAAGAGGTGTATTACCTTTTAAGTTTGTTTTCCGTTCCATACATGTTGGAGTTCAAGATGAAATTTGTAAATTTTTCGCTTTGCTTTTCGGACAGTAAATATTTTTTTAAAGTGTTGATATTTCCTAAAAGCACTATTTAATAGCATAATTTAAATTGTAAAATTTCAGAATGTTAAAAATTTTAAAAACAAACCTCGCAATTTTCTGGCCGTGAATTCAAATGAACAACGATTCAAGCATACTAAGCCTACTGCGCTGTCTCGTACACGCAAGAAATTCGTTTGACTTTCGCTTCTGAGCTAAAAATGCATAATTCTTTGTATAGAGATTTGGTCTCAAGAAGCCATAGTTGCTCTCGGTTGTGCCTCGAGTAACTTTTACGCTTCTCTCGTGCTCTCCAAACTTCCCGCGTGCATTCATAACCCGATAGACGCGCGCCAAGCATAAACTAATTTGTCTGTGTACTAGTATGCAGACGCTGTTAATATAACTCAATATTTTTTTCACCTACCCTCGAAGAAAATACGTTTAGGGGGAACTCCTTGACCAAATTTGGGTCTGATATAAATGCCCCACGCTCTTTTATAACCAGTTTCGTTTGTAAAAGTTCGAAGATTGTTAATTTGAAGATTGGGAGAACAGTCCTCTAGGTTGGATTTGTTAAATTTAGGACATCTGACTATTATACAACACCAGTGAGAGCAAGCGTCTGGGGGGAGCCGTAAGATTCCCAATTCTAGTAGTAGTCCATCCTTCTTAAGTTTCTCACAATTTCTTCTCCTGACCGAGGGATCACTGGAGCAGATATCTTTGCATTTTTCCCCTGCCAATGAAGCATGTCAAGAAAATCAGATGTCTACTGAATTGTTTTGAACACCAGAAATAGCAGCATCCTGTTAGACCTACTATTGGTTTCAGTAAGAATGGAAATAAACTTATATTACATAATATTTGTTTTCTCTGGAAGAGTATAAACAACAACAAAAATAACAATTATTAATAACACACTTTACCTGATGGACTTTTTCGATCTAAAGTAGAAGAAGTGGATAAATCTTGATTAAACGTCCACAGCGAGTTTGTAAAACGTCGTGTCTCAAGTTTAGTCTTTCGTCTCGACAGAGCCTGGTTCTACTTGGCTTTGTTATTTAAACTATGATAAATGTAGTCACGCATTGAAACGGAGCATCTAAAACATCTGACGCAACTGCTCCTGCGTAATTTGACAAAATGGTTCGGTCCTATTCAAACGAATTTTCAATTTACATAGAACCGCTCCCGTCGCCGCGTCTGTGGGCGGAATTTTTTTCTCTAGTAAGCTAACACTGTTTCCAAGTTGAACAAGTGTCATTTAGACGGGGTATGAATATGGTGGCATACCGCGCTTGTACTGGTGCTCAACGAGTTGCAAAATCAAGCCGTTAACATCTTAAAATTCAAAGAAGACGGAAGATTACAAATAAGCCATTCGAGGTGAAATTTTGGAGCGACAAAGAGAGAACGGTTCTAGATGAATATTTCTCTCCTAAGATCGAGATCGAAACTGTCTCAGTTAGGATAAATCGTTATACTTAGAATATTTCTAAAGGGTCTGCCATTTCCATTTTATTCTCCAAACATTTAACTCTTGTTTTCATTTCCAACGTAGAAGCTGAAAGACTCTTTTCTCAACCCTTGTTTCCTACATTAGTTCGTGATGTTGACATCTTTTAAAAATTAACATAATGCTAAAATTTAAGCATAAATTCGTTATTTGTGATGCGAAGGAAATGTCGCGAAATTTAGGTATGGTTTTTCTTTTTATCGATGACAACTGAACAACAAATTTATTTTTTTAACCAGTCGTAGTTGCATCTCACGCAAAATAAGTCTTCGCAGCGAGGAAACGCATCCGACAATTCAAACAGTCGTGAAGCAAAGCCAATTTGAATTCACTAATATACATGACATAAGGGATGAGGCGAGAAGTTTAAAACGCAAACTAATTTGACATGAATTCTATGTAATATTAGCCATGTGGTATATCATTACGCGTAAGAATCTGTTGCCGGAATAGATCGGTCTTTGACAATTTTTATCTCAAAGATAGCAAGAATCCACGAAATCTGCTGGTTTTTATTTTAACCGAAAAAGTTGATTGTTTTGTATTTTTTTTTTTTTTACCAAAGATGTCCATATTAGTGATATACCGCAACTTCGGATAGATAAGCTATCACAAATGTTTTCAGTTTAATGAAATATAAAGAAAATAATAACTTGTACTCCAAAAAACGACAGGAAATACTCATATCTCTTTAAATGTGATCCATTCATAAATTATGTCAGTGGTTTTGAAGGGTTTTAAAAGTAAGGAGCAGCCTCTTTCGATGAGTGGTACATAGAAAGTAGAGATGTCAAGTTAAAGATGTTAACCCACTCACCTAGATCGACCGTCATGAAGAAAACTGAACTAAATGTTAACGCGAACCAAAGTGCTTTCATCATTCCCAGCTTGAGATTCACTGCGGAGACCCAAACGTCAGAAGATAGCTTGTCTTTCCTCGATCCTCTTTTAAAGATGTATGGAGTAGATCCAATTTAGCCCCAGATATTTCCAGCTGTGTATTTTATTTTGTAATATTTATCTGATCTTTTTAGCGAACAAACAATTGGCCGATGATTTTTTTCCGTCTTGAATGGAGTATAGCCAGGTAATGATGTAATGCATCCGGGTGCTCCGAAGAAAAAAACAGGAATAACTACAGTCCCGGATGGGAGTAATTGCCAACTGATCCTTATTATACCGCATGCTAACTAACTTGAAAGAAAAAAAAAATCAAGATAGAAGGAGGCACTATGTGAGGTTGAGGATCCTCTGATTCCTGGAGACAGATTTGAGCTTCAGTCCACAGAAGTCCTCCTAAATTAATCTGCGATGTTTAATGATCAGTCCACCATATTTAATAAGATCCCTACGCACCCCGGACTCCTCAAACCGCTGCCAATGCCACAAAATTTGAATATAGAGTCCCTTAATTACTCGTTCCTTTACCTCGTATATCCACGAATTTAAAGAAACGTCCCCGTTAATGAGAAATTTTCAAAAGTGCTGTCTCCACGGTCGAGCTTTGCTTCACTGTTTCGTAGTTTTATGTATAGTTTTATGAATTTGGAGATAAATATCCTAAAGTGTAACGAGTTAGCGGGAAAGCACTTCATACAGTTTTACCGGTTTAGGCTAGGGTTCTCGTGTGAAAGGACCAGTCACATGAACATGGAGAGGACTAGTGGTCGCAGGGGGGGGGGGGGGGGTGCAAGGAAGGAATCAAAAGAATGTTGTGTAGCCTTTAGCCTGCGTGTAGCCGTACCCTCCCCCCGCTAAGGTGAAACGGAAGCGAGGCAACGTCTACGCAAACCTGACACTAATCGTGTTCCGTGACGTCACTCTTTTGTAAGAAAATATATAATGACTTTTAATTAGTTAATTCCTTTTGTTGATTCTTTCGTCAATTCTGATTGGTTCGAGTTGGTAATTTATTTTCATACTAACGATGAAGAAAATGAACTAAATGTTTTACGATTTACGACAAGGTTTTAAGGAAAGTGTGCACCTTCAACTTTCGGTGTTTTTGCAAACGGTGCCGCGAAGATAAATTAAAACTAGTTGTCCCTTGCAGTGATTCTTTGGACTGAGAAAAGAGTCGCTCTTTCTTCACGCTTGCAGCATAACTATCTCTTATAGAAATCCATGAAATCCTTGAGATTCTGTGACAAATGATCCAACTCTTTTCGACGACCGTGGCACTGTTTACGAATTCAAGCAGAACGTTGAAATCTAGTTTGGTTAGCGCGATGCCAATTGAACATCGTCCTCTTTTTACTCCATACCAAAAATCGCTTATCATCTTTTCCTATATCCTTAAAACAAAATATACAGTTGAGCTCGGACGCTGAATTGCAAATTTACCCGCAAATGGAGAATGAATTCACTTAAATGTCATTGTTTATCTCGATAACCTCGCCAATACGTGTCACTTCGCAAAAAAAAAACATTATGAAGAGACAATTTTTTTGCATAAATGAGAGTGACGTCGTGGAACACGATTAGTGTCAGATTTTCGTAGACGTTCCGTCCCTTCCGTTTTACCATCAGGGGAGGGTACGGCTACACGCAGGCTATAGAGCCTTAGGTAAATCTTATAGGGACATAATCTTAAAGTGACACATCCAACGCATCCCGCCCCCCCCTCGCTTAACCCAAGCCCCTCCTTTCCCTAACGATAAACGATAATTGGTCCTTAGGTATGTTGTAGTTTAGTAAAGTCTTCATTATACGGTTAACAGTTATATACTACGAACTTTATTTGTATACTTAATAAATATTAATTGCAGCAAAATTGATTTCTACGGTTCAGACCTGATTACCGAATAAATGATTAATCAGTATATCAAACTCGTAATCAGTATATAAACTGGTATTCTCGGGCAATTTGATTTTAATGCAAATAATTATTCCATATGATGCCAACGATGCCAGATAAGTGTGGCTAAATATCATCAACCTAGCTAAGCCTGGGGCTAAGAAAAAATTACTCAAAAAAAGCATAAATACAACTTGAATTAACTTGAATCAGCTACAGCCTGAGCAACATAAGTGAAGCTGGTTATAAATGCATTTAGTATTTTCCCATTCCATTGGCAAGACAAAAGTTCAAAGTCTATTGATTACTCTTGATCCTGCACAGGAATCCCAGTATCACTGTGACTTTGACGGGCTTGAGAGTTTCCTCTGTCGTCACCTGGCCTTTGATTAAATGCACTTGGGTGGATTTTTTGGACTCTTCTTTTGAAACGCCCTTTTATCTAGATAGGAATTAGAAGTCAAATAACAGACACTCATTATATGTAACCAGCTTTTCTTGATATGAAATACGGGGACTCAAAATTCATATTTACCTCACTATTTCCCAAGCAGTGAAAGAAGAAAATGAATAATCCCTTTTAAAAAATGTAGATATAACTTCATTGGTTAATGGGTAAACAAACGAGCAAATAGATGCAGAAATAAGAGAAGCTTTCCACTTTTTTTTAAATTTTTGTTTGTTTGTTTGTTTGTTTTTTTTTGTCGTGAATGCAGGGTTGTGTCTCTTAGAACAACTAAGCTAAAGGTCTCCTTTCCTTATCAGCTATGATCGTTTACTTATCTGAGGCTTATTTTCCCGAATACAATTCTATCCGTCAGATGTAATCGATTCATGGTGACTCCAGTATCATAACTAAGCCGAGCTAAGGCTTTGAAGATGAAAATGCAAGGGATAAAGGAAGGTTTAAATGATCTCCAGTCGGCTTCTTTACGGAGGGTCGCGGATCTGGTATGTGAAAGTGAATCTGAATTATTATTGGATATGGAGACGCTTTTCAGTATTCCTGACGCTTATCACGTTATACGTACGTTCTTATATCTACCCATGAGCAGCCAAATGCTTGAACAAACCCTTAAGGTTTTAGATGACTTTACCTGAGTGGAATTGAGGATTACAAAAATGTAGGAGAAGGCGATGTGTAACGGCACAAGGAAGCCAATCAGCCACGTGACACCCAGCAATGGAGCTAACACCACGCATGCACGGACACCAAGCCTGTAAGAGACCTAAGGAATAGTCACTTGGAAAACAAAAGCGTTCATCTGAAATCGATATAAAGAAAAATTGAAAACTCTTAGCTTAAATTGAAGGCAATGAATAGTCGCGATATAATCTCGGGAGTGACAAAAGAAGCAGTTTGAAGGTCGTCCAGTGAAAACGCACTATATTTTATGTGCTAGGGCGTCATTCAAAGCCCATCAATTCCATGCCAGTTTTTCTTTGTAACAAGCTATGATGCGAGATTGTTTGTTGATTGGAAGCATTCAAGAGGCGGGAGAAGTAACTATTATTAGCCCACCTGATCTGCTCAGTCGGGCTATCCTTCACCTGTTGGATTGTTGTTACTTCCTTTATAACTCGCACGAGGATCGTCATGTTAATCTTCAGGGATTAAAAGGGAAAACAAAAGAAGATGGAGGATATGAAAAGAGAAAAAATGAAATATCAGATACTTTTGCTGCACTAGCTTATGTTGTAATTTTTTAAAGAGGTCTTTCAAAGAGTCACAGACTCATTCCTATTCAGAAGAAGAAGAACAGAAATGATTGTCGTGATGCTGTTACAACCAACTTTGAAACAAATATCTTTAGATGATTAAACTCATATCCATTGAAGAAATTCAAACTATTGCCACTTACGATTGAGACAAATCCAACAAAGGAAACAAATATCCAGACGACATCGTTAGAGGAGGACATCCAGCAGCTTAGAATTAGAAAAACGGAATCAGCGGAATCAGCGGAAACTCGTTTAAAAATTGAGGTACCCGATACGGTGGTTAATATCTCGGGTTATAATATCTTCAGAAGGGATAGGAATTGGTCTGGATGCGATCTAAGGAATGGGGGAGGTGTTGCTATCTATACAAGGAGTAATCTTTCAGTTATTGATGTTTATCGTTCTAATTTATACGAGTTTATTTGCCTGACTGTGTTGCTGCCAAGTGGGAATTACATTCTTTTATCTGGTCTTTATCACCCCCCGAAAACATCATACCAGCAATGCGATTTAATGGATTATCTTCTTAATTTCTTTGACACAATGCTGGATAATCACCCAAACGCTACTATTGTTTGCGGTGGCGATCTTAATCACCTTGATCTCACGAGACTTAAACGCATTACTGGTTGGACCGCTTTAGTGGATTTTCCAACACGAGGGGATTCATTTTTGGATAATTGTCTTACAAATAGGCCAGAGCTCTTCGGAAAAGCTTTATCTATAAAGATGCTGATTAAGACGGATCACATTGGATTTATAGTTCCAGCGGGCAAGAAACTCAAGCCTATTCGTAAGAAAGTGCAATTTAGGGATTGTCGTGAGCATAGGAAGCAAGCTCTTTACCTTGCCCTCGCATCAGAATGCTGGGATGATGTTTTGGAGGCGGATAGTATCGAAACAGCTGTGAACATCTTAGAATTGAAGATCCTGTCAAATATTAACTGGTGCATGCCTTTACGAACGGTTTCCCTTTCGTCCCGTGATCCAAGTTGGATGACACCGCTAGTTAAATACATGCTACGTAGCAAGTCTCGCATCTCTGTTTTACGCACCAATAAGCATAGAGAGCTTAATAGAAATGTGTTGAAGGTTATTGGCGAAAACAGAAGGATGCTTCTGGAGGGCAAAATGGGGAGCAGAGAATGGTGGAAAAACGTAGACTTGATATCTCAACGCCGGCGGTCCACTAACGTTTCGCTGGATAGAGAGACCGCTCAAGATTTGAACGAGTATTTCGGTGACCTGTGTACGGATGGCGATTACGTTGAGCCCGCGTTACTTGAAATTGGTCCTGAGGTGAAAGTCCCGGAAATTAGTGAACGATATGTATGGAACTCACTGAGTACTCTAAAGAAGACTGCAACTGGTCCTGACCAAATTCCGTATTGGGTGTGGAAAGACCATGCGGAGATCTTCACTCCAATCATTACTAAGCTATGGAATTTGTCTCTCGCTACGCACCAATGGCCTAGATCGTGGAAAAGGGCAAGTATAAACCCACTGCCAAAAGTTGATGTTCCAGTGGCAAGAGGGGACTTCCGGGGGATCAACGTAACCCCTGTAATAGCAAGAGCCCTGGAAAAGGCAGTCTATAAGATTCACGCCCAAAGGCCGGTAGAAGAACAGCTGTTGAATAGTCAATTCGCGTATAGAGAAGGAGGGAGCTGCACAGATGCTTTGCTACTTATACAGAATAAGATCTGCAAGTTTCTTGATGATCCCAAGTGCAAGGCAGTGCGGATGTTCGCGATGGATTTCAGTAAGGCCTTTGACTCTGTGAGCCATCAACTCCTTGCTGAGAAACTTAAGAGTCTACCACTTAACCCGTATATCATAAACTGGTGGTTAGGTTTTTTGCGAGATAGAAAACAAAGAGTTATTTTCGGGAATCATGTCTGTAATTGGAAAACAGTTAACAAGGGCACAACCCAGGGTAGTGTTTCAGGACCTTATTTGTTCAATATATTTCTTAACGATCTGGAAATTAAATTAGGAAACGAGACACTTGGTTTCAAATACGCTGATGACTGTACGATTATTGCTCCGGTATATTATTATAAAGATCACTCTGTAGACTTAATAAATCAGTTTTTACAGTGGGCAAGCCAAAATAGAATGAATTCAAATTCTACTAAATGTAAAGAGCTTGTTATGTATAAAAAAGGTCACACTGCTGAGGCCTACAAAAGTATTTTTGGCATACCTCAGACTAGTACAATAACCATTCTTGGTCTCACGTTTCAGCCGAACTGCAAATTCAGTACTCACCTAAAAGAAAAGCTAGGTAAAGCTAATAAATGTTTATACGTTATCAGATGCCTCCGCAAAGAAGGATGTAGCCAAGCAGAAGTAGATGTTTTATTTAATTCCATTGTCCTACCTAATATTACTTATGCTCTATCTGTGCATGGGGCCTCTGAGTCAGAGCTAACTATAGCCCAGCAGTTTTTAGATCGTTGTTTTAAACGTAGTTACATATCTAAGAAATTAGTGATAGGTGACTTACTTAAAACGCAAGATCACAAAATTTGTCGCAAGGTTTCAACAATCCTGAGCCATCCTCTTAGAGCCTACTTCCCTGAGACCAAGATCACGAGGTATAATTTGAGAAATAAATCCCCTGTCATGCCCGCCATTCGCACAAACCGTTTTAAGAATACATTTTTTAATAGAATTGTTTTTAAGTACAATGTAGCTTTGTAAAAGTGTACTTCCTGTATTAGACTTTTGTATTTGTTTCCACGTATATACTTATCTTATTTAGATACACCTAAGCTTATTTACATCCTTTTCTTTTTAATGTAACATAAGATATGTAATTTTATCTTTTGAACAATAAAGACACAGACACAGACACAGACAATAAAAGGCACAAACAGACTTATATATATATATATATATATATATATATATATATATATATATATAGCTCTTTGGCATATAAAGCTTTGCTTTCATGTCCAAATTGAGCACTCTACTAGGATGAGTCATTGCTGCTAGCATTATGCATGCTCACTAGTTTTTCTAGTTTGAGCACTCTGGCATGGCTTAAGTGATCCCACATGTGTGAGATCACTTGGGGTGGCTTTACCGCCTTACCTCCATCCTAGCATCAGCACTGCACTGATGAGGCCCAGAAGGCCGAAACAGTACTGTCTGCAGTTAGTTATATATATATATATATATATATATTTTTTTATATACATATATAAACACATATATATATATATATATATATATATATTTATTTACATATATAAACATATATATATATATATATGTATTTTTTTTTCTACATTAATGGCAGCATTTAAAGGCTTTTCTTAACAGAATGTCAAATCAAAATCCATTTTTAATGCAGCATGTTGCCTTTATATGACTCTGCAAAATTACGAAAAGACGCTATCTTGGATACTGGTTTAGAAACTCTCCCTCTCCTACTCTTATACATGGAGAGATCCACAACTTGAAATGAGGGGGTGCCTAGTGGGTGTGTGGGAGGGGGGGAGGCCAGTTATTGAGGCTGCAGGTTTCTGTTATTAAGTCCTTGCATTCCCTGGGCTTCGACCATTTTGTATAAAGTCAATAAAATAAACAAACTTTCAAACTTACTTTTCATCATTGACAAAAGTTTCGATTCCATCATTTCCTGCAGCGATTACCAGAGATACAGCAACTATAATTGCAGGCAGTCCTGAGGAAAGTAATGATGAAAGGCTGCCAGTTTAAGTAAGACATTACAGCGAAAACAATCGAGTTATAGTGTTATTACATTTGCCAGAGCTGATAACTGTAGAAGTTAATGGTTTTAATATACCACTGACCGTAAGTTGTTGCGCTATTATATGAATTTCCCATGTGATTTTTTTTGTTTTTAACTCTTGAAACCTTTTGATTGTGGGTATGAAATTATTAAAACACTGCTAATTAGCCATAGCTGCGTGATTTCAGCCAACTATATCTGCACTTATAACTAGCTCTAATGAGCACTAGAAATATTTTAGGATTAACTCAGGTACACCTGAAGACGATCCAACGGTTTCAGAAAAAAGAATTAAATAATTTAAAGAATTAAAAAATAAAGTCCTTTAAAAATATTTTTGTTCGGTTTAATTTTTGCCAAATCAGAATCAAGACATTTCCTCAAGTATTTGTTCAAGTCCTATCCCATTTTTCCCATTTCTTGACGATGCTCCTCACCCCAGCAAAAGCCATGATAACGATGCATTTTATCGGTAATGTTGTAAACCTTTACAACAAATAAGTAGATGTAAATCCCCTCGACAAGCATCCAGCAAAAACTGGCCATCAGGAAATACTGCATAAGAGCTGCCACAGCTACACAAGCAGCCTGCAAGGAATAGGTAATCGGTAAAAATGTAATAATTTGCCCGACAAGTGGCATTTGCCGAAATAATAATCCAGAAAAATAGAAAGAAACAAAAACCAACGTAAACAGAAAGAACAAGGCAAAACTACAATATAGAAAACATGCAAAAAAAACAAACAAACAAGGAAACAAAAAAACAAGAGAAAAGAATCACTCGATAGATCAGTCAGTCTTTAATCGTTAAGAAGCTGGACCAAATTAAAAAAAAAACAAGCAAACAAACTAAACAAACAAGCACAAGAACAGTAACATTAAATGACCAACACGAAAGTAGGAGTACAAAAAGTCACCTGGTTTGCAGTGGAGTCGATCCCAGTGAAAAAGATGATATGGCCTGCTCCAATGCAGGAAGTCAGACTAACCCGTATGTGACACAAAGGTGAATTTCTATCTCTACAACAAGCCAATAAACAGCAACTAAATGAAATTGATTTAGAAGTCAGACAAAAACAGAACTAAGGTCAATGAATTGTAAAAAAAACATCAAAAAGACAATTGCAAATGATCCACCAAATGAATGAATAAATCCGCTGACAGAATACATTTTTTAAATGAATTAACTAGTGAATAACGAATGGATAAAAGAATACTGACTAGACAGTTTCTATTTTATACTAACGTTAATTTGAAGCTATTTTCACTCCTTGGTGAGATATCATTTTTTAAGAAAATGGTTCCCGGCCGGACCAACACTCAAGATCTTAAAATAACTGAGGAGAATGTGCTACCATTCTATGATGTCAAGAAATGGATAGACATTCTAGTCTTCTCGGATAAGGACGAATAAACCGTAGGTCCCGTCTCCTGCTTCTATTAATTAGTCAATTTGGTTAGGCAGGGGACGTTAAAGAACCCACTCACGAGATTACTGTGATGCGGTCTGGCCTGCTTACTGGGAATTGGGGGGTCTGGCCTTGTCATTGTTAACGCGGGGTCCACTGTAATTGGCTAAAGCTGTAGTGGTCTCCCCGCCGAAGGCGAAGCTAAATAAATTAAATTAAATTAGAAAGATCATCTCAGAACGTTTGACATTGTTTTCAGTTACAAGCGGTCTGTGCTGACATCGATCCAGAACTGATCTGATGACTCATTTTCCTTATAGTTTATTTTCCACAATTCAGTAAGATATCGGTGTTAATTTAGCGTACTTACGTGAGCTGAAGATAGCTGATAATTGTGAGTATGACTCCAGTGAGCGATAAAGCCATCCCTACTCGAGTGACGAATGTCAGTATTTTGTCATGCTCACCTGACGAACGAGTTTTATCCTGATTGAAAAACTGTAAAGGTCATAATTATTTTATCTGTATCAAAGGAAATATTTTTATTAATAAATAGAAATAAATGCGATAGTTTTAATGCCACTGTGTACCTTTTTAAATCCGTATGACTTTTTTTTGTAGAGGAGAAAAAAATATTCACCTTTCCTTGGTCAGCATTGTCGGTGAATTCCATGAGCACAGCGAAGTGGGTTAGATGATTGCAAACACATTCAGTATAGTGATTAGATATCATCTTTGTTTGACATCCTTCACTTGACCAACTCCCAAAGCTTTAAGAAGAATAAGACAAGGAGAAAGGAGTTAAAACAACTCATTCGAATGGAAACCCCCTCCCCCCTCCACCTGAAAAGAATTCAATTCACTCTACTAATTGCTTTAAAGTGATTTCTGATACTTTTCGCTTCCTTTCAGATAAAAAAACCGGAAGAATTCACGCTGTTTATAATTTATGTTACTGTGATGCTTACTTTTCTTCTGAGAAGCTCCAGAATACACATGTTCTTTTTTTGCGATTCACCTAAGGGAAAAAAAAATCAAGTGTTGTGATTGAAAGATTAATATAGCGAGGCTTCAGCGCTCGCCTCAGTGATACCTTACTAGTAGCTGCCTGGTGAGGCGTCATAGAGATAGAATATAAATGTTACCCTCAAGTTAAAAGGTAATTCTAAATATTAAGGTCTCTGGGACCACTCCATTAATGAGGTCTAAATTTGTTATTCAGCAAAAAAGAATTTGTTAATTTGTTTTTCAATTCGAATTCCTCAAGCCTTCGATGTAAAATCGAGGAGGGCTGCCAGTGTCTGATAGTCCCCCCCCCCCCCACCCCTCTGTGGTGGCTTCAAGTTGACGAAATTTAAAAAATTGCAAGAAGCCTTATGGGATGTAAAGCTCATTTATAAATCAAGTCTCGAGCAGTTTTCAAATTATGGGCCATTCATCAAAACTTAGTTTCAACTGAGGGAAAAGATGACAACATATTCACCCAAATAAGGAATGAATGGACTATTGGTGTTTCCCTTTCATGAAACAAACAAACAAAAAAACAAACAAACAAGAAAACGCCGATTCAATTAAAAAAAGGGTAAACATAACGAAAGAGTAGCGTATATACCTGCATGTTCTTAAAAACCAATGTGACGTTTTCCGGGAGAACCTTGGGCGGAGGGTCTATTACGGCGGACATAATTACACTGTCAAGTATCCTGAAATAAAACAGATTGAATGATCAAAAAACAGTAAAATGCTTTTTACTATTCCATTTACAGTTATCAAAATAAAATATACATACTTTGTTTTGTTGTCTCTCTCGGTATCATCTGAATAGTTTAATAAAAACTTAGAAAGTTTGTTGTATTCGATCCCAAGTACTGTGGAATCTGTTTAAAAGGGAAGTGAGAAATGTATTCATTTCGGTTTCCAAAGATGTAATTTTCTTTTGAAAAACGACCATGGCCTATGCTCTGGGCACCAATGTCATTATAGACAGCTGAATCATGAAAAAGTGCATTATTCAAAATTTTTCAAAAAGGATAAAGTTTCTTCGTATTCAAAAAAGAGAAAAGAAAGGAAAAGAAAGAGCCTTGCGAAATTTCAAAACAGAAACCGATTTGGATTAAGATGGAGGGAAATAGGGAAAAAGAAAACAAGATTTCACTGAATTAAGTGCACACTAGTGCATATTGCAAATCTGGTATTGCACGTCGGAATGATGCCATCTCCACTGAGGAGTTGACCAAGAAATTATGGGCAATTGCCTTGAAATAAACTGACTAAAAACAAGGAAGGGTTTTTACCTCTATCCGGATTAGCTAAGGGAATCTTAATAAAGTTCCCCCGACTGCTTCCATTAAACAGAAAGTCATCTCCTCTCTGGAGGGCATTGCGTCTAACTTGAAAGTCTATATTGATAAAAAAGAACAATATGTGATGCGAATGTTACAGCGTCAACATATATTTCACTTGCCTACAGAGTACAACGGCATGTGAGTGCTCAGTACGTGCAATGACCCACATGACCAGAATTTATTCAGTTGCATTTCCCCCAACCTATGACTTTGCGTGCAGTCATTCCCAGATTATAGAATTGCAAGCCACAGTTCATGCTTCTGATACTGAAGACGAAAAAATATCAGAATTTTCCTTCTTTTTAGCTGATGTAAAGGATAGTGGTGCTGGCTCTTACCGTACAAGTATCGCTTGCCTGAACTCGTACATGATGAAGCTCATTTCGGAAAAAAAGAGGGAAGACTATTTTGCACTTACTCAGATCTTTATCGACATCAATGAATTCGGGATTTGTAACGTGCAACCGCTTTCTGGCAGTTCTTAATATAATTTCTTCAAAGATGTACGCAGCAAAGACAGTATCCTCCAGTTTTTTATCCTTTGATAAATATGTGAGTGAATCGTCGGACCAAATGCTTTGGATTGAAGTTCTAAACAGCTGTTTTGCATACTTGATGGTTAAATTGATGGTTGGTGGAATTGTAACAGTTGTGTCTAGAATAAAAAAGCGTAGAATCAAAATTATATCAAGCAAAAGGACTGACGCTAGGTGGTATTCGTACTTTATATTAGGAATTTTAAAGGGGTTTGACTACGTCTACTCAATTGAAAATTATACTGTTTGGCTGTAGAATTCTGAGCAGCTTACAGATGTGAGGTTTTGAATATACTTTAGCACAGGATGTACAAGATTAACATCGATTTAATAAACAGTTGAAAACAGACGTGTTGCATGTGATCATCAGTGGATGCCATGATAGTTTGGACATCCCTTAGTTCTTAGAGAACATCCGGGATCCAAAACTTCCGGTTTATAAGAGCATTATAATAGACACTGGGCAAAAGCCAATATTGTAAGCAAAATTTAACGCCTACCATAAGCTTGCAGTCTTCCTGTCTTTTCTGACTGATAAGGTGCTGCAAAAACACGGTTCATAACTGGCATCGCTAAACAGTTATAGTTATGCTAAAGGTGAACAGAATTAAGGCCTGGAATTGTTTTTTTGGCTTTCTTTTCCCTTAGCATCCCAATTTGAAAAAATCATAGAAGAGTTATGATCTCAAAAAAATTATAATAGTAATAGTAATGATAATAATGATGACAACAATTATAATAATAATAATAACAAGAAGAAGAAAAAGAAGAAGAAATAAAACAACAAAGTAGAAAGGATCAAACAGAAAAAAGTGTAGTAAAATACTTACTGGGATCCATCGATTTTAACCTGATTTTAAACTCGAAAGATCTGCAGTGTACCACTTCAAATTTGAGTTTTTCGTCGCCGTTGTTGAAACAGATTTGATCTGAAGAGAATTTATGAAATGCATTAAAGCAAGGCTGAGTGGGTGTCCCTCCTCCATGGCACCAATTAGAGCATAGACCTTTGCTACCGCTGGTGGAGAACGGAAAGCATTTTATCCTGTGCCATCTACTCTTAAGAAGTCCTATGCAGTTGGAACCAGTACATTCACTCTGCTTCAAGAACGGAGCAGTTGCACACTCATGATCTGCAGGAAATTAAACATTGCAGTGAAATAAAGTAAATGAACACTTAGCTATTGGACAAAGTGGAATGAATTGACCAGTTAACAGTCCACTAACCCACTCATATTTTTTTTTACTTTGTTCAAGCTAGCTGATAGTAAGGAACTTACTTCGTTCTGCCATTGCCCAGCTGCTTTGAACAACTGCAGGATAGGAAAGGAACAAAATGTTACCTTAAATGGAAAGGATGTCAATAACAACTAGTAATAATCATTGACTACTAAAGAACCATCGATCTAGCGGTGTGTTCAAACCTACGAATATCTGATGGTTGGGTGGCGCACAGTTCCGATCTATTATCATTTCGAATGGTCCGATTCAGTGGTCATTTCGAATGGTCAACTGGTAAAAATTCATCTACATATCGTCCCATGGCATCCAGATGGCAAGGGCTTCATCTAGCCAGCACGCAGGATTCAAAGCTTTCGCATGAAATCGAGGTTAGTGGTCAGCCAGTCCACTGAGATAGCACCCAATCCATGAAATTGCACAGCATCCAGAAAGAAGCCACACGGAGAGTAAACGTTCTCTCGAACGCAAAAAATATAATAGGAATAGCGAAATTATTATATAGGAAAAACCAAATTACACAAAAAATGACAAATAATCGGCTTATAAAGCAATCAGCTGGCAAACCATGTAGAAACAGCAAATGTTATATACTGCTGTAGCGGTGGAACGAGTTGTTAGTCTGAGAGATTTTATTTGGAGCTACGCTAAAGTATCGTGAAGCCTGTGATCTCGGTTTGATTTACGTGTTTTCACATTGTTGTTATTCTTGGCTAGAAATTACCTCTTTTATTCATTAGAATTAATGTAACATCTGAAAATGTTTTTATCGAGACTTCCGCTTCAAGTAAAGCATATATCCTCGAATGGCAGTTTTTTTGGACTAATTTCATAATAAAAAAAGGCATCAGATTGATAACGTGAAAAAAAGCCGATGCATTGATCGTATAACTGGTAATTTAATTTTAACAAACGAGTTGAAAACATAAATTAGCCACCGTAAATGTTAAAAAAGCTGACGTGTCGAGCGTTAGCCCTTCGTCAGAGCGATTGGAGGAATTGTGGGTTGTGTGTGGGTTTATATGCAGAAAGTGGAGCTACGCCATTGGTGGGAATATGATGACGAGAAAACAGGAAATAATTAATTGAATGAAAAGCGCTCGTTGATTCCGTGGGCATTAAGGGTGCCGATTTGGAAGATAAATTTTCGTTCTAGTGTTTCGCGGCTTTCCGAACTGCCTTGATGCAAGGAAAGGCCGGAGACTGACATATGCTGTTTAGAATGATTAAGGAGATTAAAGTGTCTAGCGACTGATTTGGATGCGTCCGTGTCATTTCTTTCCACGTCACCTGATCGTCTTCCTCTTTCGCCGATATATAACTTATTGCAACAAGTGCAAGTTTATACACGTAAAGTGATCAGTGGTCTTAATTGATCTCTTAGGTCCCGATATTTTCTCTACGTTAGGAACGAAAGAAAAAGTTTTTCATCGTGAGCGAGCGCATTTGAAAGTTCCAGATTGGTCACTGGTTTTAAATGAACTCCTGACTAAAAAGTTGCCAATGTTTTTGTCGCGTTTGAATGAAATAAGTGGGGGTTGCGGAAAGATAGTGCCAGTCTCTAAATCGTTTCGGAGTAATTTAAAACTTTTAAGAATGATAGATTAAACTGCGTCGTTGTGAGGGTGAAAATATTGCCATGAGAAAAATGAGTCTTATTTCCAAGCCTTTTTTTTTTTTTGTAATCATCATGAGGAAATCCTTTCGACCCAAAGCACCGTTAGACTGTACCTTTTGTTAAGTTACATATTTTTTAGCTGACATTTAGAAGCTTGACTGACAACATCTGGTTGACGCAGTTCACGGCGCTTTCCTACAGTGCCTTGTTCTGAAAAGCGAACGAAGGTTATACCGACTGCTTCTAAAATAATAAAATCGTGTGGTTCAAATCGATCGCGAAGGAAATGTAGCCTCGCCTTTTCGAAGACCCTCCCACTTCTCGCGGAATAATAAAGGCGATCGACTAAGTACACTTCTAAACGATATTTAGGTAGCGTTGTATCCTCTTTGTAGAGGTGTTTTTGACGTGTTAAACTACTGCAAGTTCTGCTTCGGTAGCATGTCCGTTTTGGTCGTTAGCATAACACAAAAAACTCAAGGTGTTTTTCAGATGTTTTGACTCTACCTTTCGTTATTAATTGACTTTTAAGGGCGGCACTGATCTATAAAAAGAGAAATGTTCCTACATATTTGCATATTTCATTTTGTACTTAAAGGAGTTTCAAATTAAGAGTGTAGTTTTTGTCAGTATTTGACATAATTTGACAGAGGAAATTAGAAAATAAGGACCCCGTTTTTTTCGTTTGACGTTCCAACAAACGATTAACAAACTTTAAACTGATAGTTGCCTCTACGTCGGTTCAATCGAAATAATGATAATATTAATCAGAGTTAGATAATTCTTACCAAGTAGGAACGTCGCAACATGAAAAATGCTTGCGAAACCATATGGTATTCAACAAACTTTAAACTGATAGTTACCTCTACGTCGGGTCAATCGAAATAACGATAACATTAATCGGTGTTTGATAATTCTTACCAAGAAGGAACATCACAACATGAATTATGCTTGCGAAAGCATAGGGTATTCTGTTCATCCCTCCTGATCTCACTCGAAGACTCTTGATCCCACTCGAAGACTCTTGCCTCAATCGATCCATCCACAATAAATCAATGACATAAAGTTATATATTCACTAGAGGCGTCTATGATTCATCCAGTATGTTTTTATCCATATGTAATCCCGGTCGTACTAGCGGTTATCGTCTGTTCTACAATTCTCCTTCGTGACTCGACAATTTAGCACGCAATGCATTACTTCATATTAATACAGTACGTGTTATCTTTTAACTTATTAATGGGCTTTCACTTGTGGGAAAAAAAAAAAAAAAACCTTAAGATTAAACTATCGTGGTAGACAGATGACCAACTTCAACAGACTTACAAAGACTTCCTAAAAGCTATTTTTATTGGGACTGAAGACTCCGCTCACCGTTTTACAACGAAAACATTGTTTGAGAGATTTCGATCAGATATCGAATGAATGAAAATTCAACCGATGAATTTAATAGCCCACTTCTGAGTTCTCGCGGTTCAGCGATATGGTACCGAAATTACGGCCTGAGGACGAGGGTAAGTGCGAAGTCGCTTTCATCGGTATGAGGAATAAAGTGCAGTGGTAGAGAAACAAGCGAAAACTCTTGAAAATCTCATAGTGGAAGAGCAAAAAAAAAAGAGAGAGGCATTACGTGAAGTGATAGCGGCAAAGGGGAAAAAAGTAACGCAGCTCTGTTTGATTCATGCAAGAGAGAGAGGCATTACGAGAGAGAGGCATTACGTGAAGTGATGGCGGCAAAGGGGAAAAAAGTAACGCAGCTCTGTTTGATTCATGCAAGAAGCTGCCGCAATGAAGCTGGTCAAACTTGCCTCCTGTGCCAAAGGCTAGGCTTGAGTCGATTGTGCCAGCATAATTTTTTAGCATAATTTGGCAAAACGAGCATAATTTTAAACTTTTTTCAAGGAAAAGCACTACCGGCATAATCTGCATTTTTACTTCCACGATGTGAACAATTTCCGTAATTTTGTATTGAATATACTTCTCTTGACTGAATTGTGTTTCTAAAATGTTGTTGCTAATAATGAATTGCGCTTACGGTGAATTCACTGCGGTCGTTGTAACGTTTCTCGGTTTCAGGCCCTACTCGTACGACTCGCTAGCGAGTTGACTGAGATCCAAGATAAAAGATGGCGTCCACCTCGTCGAACACTTTTAGTTCTTCAGGCAATGTCTCATTAATTAACTCCTCTCTCAAGGATTCGCAAGACCATGCTCCAGGAGATTATATTCGGGTTTGTGTTATGCATCTGTACAATAAACGCTGATAAGCGTATTACTCTGCGTCCTTACTTTGACTTAAGAAGCTCCATTGATTGAAAAATGACGAGCAGCATGTTTATCGATTCTGAGGAACAAATTTAGGGGAAACGTGCAACGACACAATGTTTGATAATTGGTTTATTAAAATAATGGGCTGCAGTCACCAGATAAGTAATCAGTTGCTGTTTGTTTTGTGTTTACCCCGGTGCTCTGCCTTTATTTTGCTTAAAATCAAGTAGCATAATTCTGATGCCAGGAGCATAATTTAGAGAAACGAGCATAACTCGGGCAAAAATTTCATAAATTTTGAGCAGTGCTAGGAGCATAATATGCCAGTTTTACGAGCACAATCGACTCAAGCCTACCAAAGACCGTAGAAAACTATTGGAGGAGAAATTACAAACAAGTGAAGGCAAATTTCTAGTACCACTTCCCCAACATTCCACAGCTCGCGTGCCTATGTTGTGTCACAAACTACAATTTCGTTTCGCAAAGTACAGTAAGTCCTCGCTACGGTTCTATAATGACACCAAAAATTTTCTTTCATTTTTACCACCACGACTCTTTATTCGTTGTACCGACGAGAACCACTTCGCACCTAGTCTCGTCCTTGCACCGTAATTTCGGTACCAGATCACTGAACCGTGAGAACTCGGAAGTGGCCTTTTATAAACAAATGCTTCACAGTTTTTACTCTATAAGTTGGTGAAGGATTCAATCCAATTAGAAACGGTTTTTAGGCCGCGTCTCAACCAATTTTATAATATCACATTTACGAAGACAAATTCATTTTATAAACAAGTTGTCGCTAGCATCCAAAGTGATTTGAGAGAGAGAAAAGAGACGATTAATAATTTAATAATCGGCTTGAATCGCTTGAAAATACTTTGCTTGAAAATATGTCCAGCCGGAAAAACAAGTTATATTCATAAAAATAGTAACGAAGCTAGGGATGTACTCGGCGACTCACGACTCACGTGGGCAGAGATAAAAAAAAAAAAAAGCGGAAGGCACCAAGAAGCAATCAGAATCCAGGATTCGTTACCGTGCTCTTAGAGAAAAAAAAAACATAAAATAAACAAACGACTTAATGTTGTTTCACTGTCATCAGAGAATGAAAAGTATATATTAAAAAAAATATTGCTAGTACTAGGGCTTGAATCCAAGTCTTTTCGCTTGGTGTGGGGAATGGTTTATCCCTTGTGCCAAATTATGGAGATATTCCAAGTTACGTGTATATATTTTATATTACGTATACCCATACATATAATGCATATCAAATACCCATTCTATATGACCAGTATACAAACCCTATTCTAACCAAGTCCTCCTTCTGTCTCTAATTGTGCATTTATCAGAGCTGTTAATTAACCTCTTTGCATTTGTACAACATTTCTTTGTAACCAAAAAATACAACAATATCGAATTGTAGTCAAGCACTCCCTTTGATAGCGCTTATCCCGCCCTTCTCAGACAGCCGTGAATTCTGGACACCATAAACTCTCTTTTGACTAGAACGCACTATGTTATTGTTTTTGCATAATATCTTAAAGAATTTTACGGAAACAAATAGGCTTAATGACAAACATAACTTTATTGCACGAAACTCACAAACACTCTTCAAAGCACTACGTTAACTAGCTTTCGCATAAGAATAGCAATCAAGGGCAAATTTGCGGAGAAATTGAATCTATTACTATTGATAGGCAAATACCAAAGACTTCACTGTTAAAGAATTTAAGAACAAAAATATGTGAAGTCTCGTAGGCAATAATATCGTAACTTTACCGTTCTTTTGGGCAGAGCTTAAAATAATGAAAGGCGAATGAATTCTAGATTTAAACGGATTTGGAAACACACAACATGCAAACGCTCCTTTAAACCCACCATACACTACAGAAAATAACTAATGCCTATAAGATGGCAAGGAATTGAATTTATCAAAACTGGCTGGAGATTTGTGAGGACTGCAACATGTAATTAAATAAGGAAGTAAAGGTATTTAGCTCATCGTTATTGGAGTGAATCGTAAGTTGTAAAGAATTTGTTAACTTTAAGGTCTAATCAGCTGTGTAAAGTAACAATAGCTAGCTATTGTTACTTTACAACACCTAAAGTAAATTCATTTTGATATTCGTAGCTACTCATGCTACGTTGCTCCCGCGTAGTTTTGCTTAAGTTCTTTATTTACAACTCATATTCGACAAAATACTTCATTACACCTTCAAGGCAAAATTCAGGGATTTTTCCCTCGTTCCCGTATAACTACCCTCAACAATAGAGGATTAATCCCAGGTGATAAAATAGACCCTACGAACTTTGAGGTCTCCAACAGCCCACTTATGTTATTGAAGGTGTTTTGTTTATGTCCATATATCTATCTTCCTGCAAACTTTATCAATATTAGGTTAAGTAGCACACTGGAACTTGTAGTGATATCAACCAACATGCAGCATGTGACTTTAAAATCTCCTAAAATGAGCAATGATAATGATAAACAATGAATTTTTTGTGCCGTACAAAAGCTATATCTGCTGGTTTTAGCAAATCTTCAAAGTAATAAAAGACTGAAGAAAGAAACGCTACAATTTTCCTATTGATTTTTCACTTACATGCATCTCTCTAAACGTGAAATTTTCCATTCATACAAAAAATCTCGAAAGTTTTCACATTTTTCACCTCTCTTGATCAACCATCTTGTATAAAGAGCTAAAAAATGTAGGTTTATTTAGAACAAGAATTGCGTTACAGGTGTAGTTGAGAGAAACTTGTCACAGTCGCAGATTTTAAAAGGTATCCACGAAAATAAGGTAGTGCCCAATGATTTTTTTTCATGGTTTTCAGAGATGAAATAATGGGTTATAAAGGATAATTAAGATTAGTGTTGTAGCTTTCTGGCAACGGGAGATATTTGACCTCAAAGTTGTCAAATATTTGGATGAATCGAAAAGTCTAAAAACACAGTCGTATATTTTCCTCTGTTGATTGACAAGCCGACAATCAATTTGACTGATATTTGTGGCGGACATTAACTAAGGATGTAAAAATATGTGTGCAAACTCTCAGAGTAGTTGATTAAATACCATCGCAGTGAGAGCTTCATACATTTTACCTATTTTGAAGCGATTTTCTTGGTGAAAACCAAGAAAAATGGGGGGGGGGTTCTATCTCTCCCCCTGAAAAAACCAAAACAGAAACCAGTTTTTCTTTTTGAGTTTTGGGGTAGACCCTTTAAACTGGCTTATTTTAATTGAAATCGGTGAGATGACGTATAGCACGATTGCCCGGTGCTCTCGTGGACACGCTCTTAAGTTAAAACCTAGCTAAGACCTGTGATAGTACCACCCCTCCCTCCCTTTCCTCCCATTTTGTTTCTATGTTCTTATATTCAGAATTCCCACATGGTACTGATGTTTAGAAATGTATTCCTTTTTTTAATGCGATGGTCAATTTTAAGTTTTCGAAGGAAGCGAGTGAGGAAATAAGGATGGTGAGGTCCTGGGGTGCCCAAGAGGTGTTTCCAGTCTCTTCTCGTTTTCTCTAGCCCATTCGCTTTGCTAGCAGCTAAGATAATTTGTTTTTTTTTAGATTATTTGAATCATAATGGTGTTTATGAAAAAAATAATGAACGTGCAACAGTTGCATCGCATGGTTATAACATTATTATCCTTATTAATTTCTATTTACATTATCACGTGTTTATGAAAAAAGGATGAACATGCAACGGTTGTATCTGCATGGTTATATAACCAAAGTGTAATAGCCTAATGAAATTGTTATCATCTGTATGTTACATTCTACACACTGAATTGAGTGTTCTACTCAATAAAATCAGTTGTATCTAAGCTAATTCATATGGCTAATGACTGTTTGCAGATCTTAAGATTTACTTCTTTAAAAAACTCGAAGGCGTTTCTGTCATGTCAATCTTGGAGCTAAATCTTGAATACTTAATCATATAATTATATAGAAATCGTCACATATCATGAACCAAGACATTTAATTAAAAAAATCTCCAAAAAAGTCGAAAAAGTAGAGCACGAAGCTTAAATTGGCTGAAAAAATTTCTCAGGTACAGCAGTTACCCTCTGACTCGCACCACTGACCAAGAAATAACTTCTCCTAACAATACCAATACAGTATTTAGATAAATTAAGAAAGAAAAATGAAGAAAATTTCAATGAAAGGATAATTAGTTGATTCAATACCTAAGTCTCCAAACTAACGACTTGAGAGTTGTATAGCAAACGGTAGAGAGAAATTGCGAATGAGATTTATGAGAAAAGTCGGCATTCTTGTTTAGGACGATTTGACGATTTACCGCACTAAGACTAAACTTTTGTATACCTCCGTTCGAGAGTAGAACTGGACTCCTAAGCACTTGCGAAATTTCTAATGATAACGAGGATGATTGTAATCCCGTCTGAGTTATAATCACACGAGTTATAAACAAAATCGAATAATTGCGAAGCAGGGGTGCATTTAATTAGTAAACAGCTTAAACGATTGCTGAACATTGGACAACCGAAAGTAATGGAACCAATTTATCACAACTATGACTAAACTTGCGAAAAAATACACTTCAGCAAAAAGAACTTATAATGCTATAATTTCAGCTGATGTGCATTGTCCAGTTTTACAGACATGACTCGTAATCTCTCCTATACCACTGTCCGATTTTGAACATGATACTGCGCCGTGTTGAGGGGGGTTGGAACGATTTTGGTTGCCACACCCCTCCATAAGACTCTGTGAAATTACCCTCCCTCGATGTCAATCAATTTTTTTTTTTTTTATGGCGACGACTAATACCCTCTTAAAACTGTGGGATCCTCTCGAAGACGATAACTAAATTGAGCCGCTGACAATCTGTGGGGATGGTGAATTTCTCCATAGTTTTGGTCAAAGGTGAACGTAAGTTCAGTATCTACTTAGAAATCTCCAAGTGCATATATCATGGTTCATTGTAACTCTGAAGTTTGAGCATCTATCTCGACTCCGACTGGCTTCACAGACTTTGCCTCTCCCATTTGGGGTTTAATTTTGTGTAGCCGAGAGGGCCGTGCTTGTCGAAGTCTTCTTTTGAAACGTTCTCTTATCTAAGTGAGGAATGTGAGGCACTAATTAGATACTTTCCTTTCGCTAGCAAACATTTTTTTCCTGTTGAAAACGTGCGTTATGAAGACTCATATTTATCCATACCTCACTATTTCTCAAGCAGTGAAAGAAGAAAATCGAGAAGCCCTGCCGAAAAAAGGGGTCCAGTAAATAGATAAGCAGATAAATAAATAAATAGTTAATTAAAAAAAAAAACCTGTAGGTTAGAAAAACGTCAAAGGAGTATTAACCCTTTAACTCCCAAGATCTCATTGGTAATTCTCCTTACTGTCTGCTATATAGTGGTTGTGATTTTAGTTTGGAGAATTTGGTATTTGATCAACTAGTAATCCCCTAATTAATGTTTTTCTTCATTCTCATGACTTGACTGCTTGATACTGTATTAATATTGTAACGAAAAATTCTGTCTTGATCACTCATGGGAGTTAAAGGGTTATTTTTCTTTTTTTTTTCACCATGAATAAAGAGTCTTCTCGTAAAATTAACGGTCCCACACTTCTTTTTATTTTCAGTCATTCTTTTCTATCGGCTATCGGCTAAGCCTGATCTAATTAAGGGCACTCTAAGCGTAAGAATTAATGGTATCTTGGTACTTCAGAGGTTTTAGCAGGTCTATAGTTTTAGAGATAGGCCATCACAACCTAATTTAACTAATTTTCTCGCTTTAAGTTCTCTCTGTGCTTAACATTAACTTTAAAAGTTTCTGAATCAGAAAGTTAATCTGAGTTACACCTTACTCATTTTGAAAGTTTGATAATCATCTTCTTGGAAATACGCCTTAACATTCCTCTAGAAGTAGCACCTCAGGCGTATCAGCTCTTAGCTTTGTACTTTACCTGTGTAGAGTTTAGGATGACAAACATGTAAGAAAACGCAATGTGCAACGGCGACAAGAAACCAATCAGCCACGTAACTCCAAGCAACGGAGTCAACACCACGCATGCTCGAACACCAACCCTGAAGGCGAAAAAGAGATTTGTATTCAACCTGAAAACTCGATTCCTCAGGGAAACAAATCCCAGACCGTCGGATTTCGCAATCGGACGTCCAACAACGGAGCTACAGTACTCAATAAAGTGCTATACCATTATGAAGTTCATTGTGTCAAGTATCTGGCATTCTGTTGGGAACAGCTTTGTTGAAAGGCTCGTGTGATTCATAGGAAGAGGGAAATGTTCATCCTACCTGATCTGCTCACTCTGGTTGTCTTTCACATGTTGGATTGTGATAATTTCCTTGATAACTCGCACGAGGATCGCTATATTAATCTTTACAAGCAATAATAGGAAAACATGTTATTTAATTTTTGTATATTGTCCATCAGGAATGGTATAAAATATGAGAAAAAAAGAGGACAGAAGCGGGAAAAAGGGGCGGCAGCTAAGAGTGATGTCGACTCCACTAATTAGGATTTTCAATAAGAAATGTTTTGGCACAAGAGTATGGGAAGTAACTGGAGTACATTTTGAAAAATAGGTCTAATAGTTTAAGTCCCTAAGCCATTTGCTATTATACAGCTTTGGGAATATAAATTGGTTCTCAAGACACTTTGGGGTTTAGTGGATGGATCAATAGATTCCTCCTCTCTGTTTCTCCTTTATAAAAAGAAAAAAGAAATCCTTGACTGGATCATGATGCCTTACTTAAAACCAAAGGAGGATCTGTGAACGGGATGAGATTGACCACTTTCGTTTATGTTTTGGCATTTTTTGTGGAATGTTGACGAAGGAAGACTCTAATAGACTTATTGGAAATCTGACAAGACATATCGAAATATATTTTAGATTTAAGTGCTAAATATTTTTTAAAAAGAAGTTTCAACACATACAAGTTCGATTAGTCCAACAAAGGAAACAAAAATCCAGATGATTTTGTTTCTTGAAGATATCCAGCAGCTTGGGGTTTAGAACAAAAAAAAAATAATGGATGAATGGATAAATGTATCAATAAAACAAGGAATAGAAATTGAAAAGAGAGAAAGGCCAAAGGAAGAAAAAAAAAAAGATAGAGGACTTAGTTTCGATCCACACATTCGACGTGAAGAAGATTACCAGAGGGGAGCTCACAACCCTTCCCCTGGTTCTTCTCCGTTCAGGTGGCTGGCACATATGGCACATATCCGCAGCGATACTTCCGGGTCCATAGAGAGGATGTAGTAGGTAAAATTTCAAACTTACTACTGATCACTAACATAATTCTCGATTCCATCTTCTCCTGCAACGATACCTAAAGATGCAGTAACTATAACCGCAGGAAGTCCTAAAACAAAAGTGCGCAATTAATAAAGCTGGCACGGTTGACAAAAACAAATACTAGATAATTTCTAGGGCCACGATATCTACTTTTTAAAATAGTTTAATGACATTATTTTCGCTTTATCATAAATAATAATTATTCATTTAATAATTGACTATTTTATGGTTAGTATTGATGGTCAATCCGACTTTTGCATTGAAACATTGCATAAAAGCATAAAACTAAGGAAAAACACCATTGTATATATATATCTATATATATATATATATATATATATGTTTCGGTTGAAAACTGCTTTGCTTTATTAGATTTATGATAGTGGCCTGGTTTTCAATAGGATTCAATATTGTCACATCTTAAGAAGTAGCTTTACTTACCCCAACAAAGGCCATGAAAGCGACAGATTTTATAGTTGATGTTGTACACCTTTACAACAAATAAGTAAATGTAAGCTCCCTCGACAAGCATCCAGCAGAAAGCTGCCATCAGGAAGTACTGCATGAGAGCAGCAACTGTGACACAGGCAGCCTGTAAGGAATCATCATCAATAGGCTGATGTACTGATAAGCAAGAATTTATCAGAAAAAAGAAACAGCCCAATCCAGTTTATCTTAAAAAAAAAAAAACACTGAAGGATAAATAATATTAATTGAACTGAGTGGAGTGCAACTTGGGCTGAAATCATAGGCGTGATTTCAGAATTGAACGAGGGCGCAGCGCGAGTTGGATTTGAAATCACAAGTATGATTTCAGACCAAAATTGCACGACACGAGGTTCAATTACATCTTTATTATATCCATTTTGAAATCGCTCAAATACAGGACTTGGTAAATTAAAATATTTTATTGATGCAGTACTGAGCTGGTTTGAAATTAAATTCATCCATTTTTTGGAGGGAAAAAGTAACAGTTTAGGAAACAAAAGAAGGAAAATTTACCACGTGATACTCTTTGACTCAAATTTTACTTCAATTTGATTGGTTACTTTAAACAAGCCTTGAAATCTGTTTGGATGTTTTGTTTTTTAGCGTAGCCTTCTCATTGGCTGGGAAAAAGATGTGATTTAAAACAAGAAATGGTGCGATTCGTGCATAAATCGCACTAATTAGAGCCAGTCAGATTACAGGGACCACCAGTGATTTCAAAATGGCTGTAATAAAGATGTAAAACATTCTGCTCCAACTCTCACCTTGTTTTCTGTGGCATCAATCCCAGCAAAGAAGACAATGTGTCCAGCTCCAATGCAAGATGTTAGTCCCACTCGAATATGGGACATGGGTGCTTGCCTGTCTCTACAGAAGCCCAAAACAAATAGACGTGTTAGGAAATGTGAAAACCAAAAGGAAGAAGATTCAACTAAGGAAATGAAGGAAGAGAAAACTTACCTCAATAAATTCATATCTAATGTGCTGGTGATGTCCTTCGCTCTTAACTATCTGTCTACCTTGTGCAAATTTCATAGCTGACTTCCTTTTTAAATTTGTGGGCTATTTTGTCTCAGTTTAGTTAATTTGACCGACAGAATGTTTGAAACCACCGTCAGGTTACCCTACCTCCCAGGTTTATTCAGGTTGATTACACGTCAGTCTTTGTCAACCAAAAGGTTCTTTACTCTCACCTGGACTATCAGACGACACAATAAAAAAGACCACATCCTTCATGCTAAATTGACCAATACCTTGAGCAATTTTTAGTTCGCAAGTTATACCATATAACTAAAGTAGACCTACGTTAGCCGTATATAGCTGATGATTGTTACAGAAACTCCAGCCAGCGATAGAGCCATCCCAACACGTGTAAGAACTGTTAATATCCTGTCATCTTCCTTTGAAGTCAATTGAAATACACGACCTTCATTTTAAATGGACTTCTTTAGCGTAAAACCATGCTCCTGAACTTCAGGGGCACTTCGAAAAAGACTGATTTTTTAGTGAACATTCCAAGCTCATAGGAATCAGGGTGTCACATGAACCTCCTTATAAGTGGCAGATAGTAACTAAAAATACACTTCCTTGAGTGTATCTGAGTGCAATTGACCCAACACACTTTTAGGGCTGTTCTTTCTTTCAAGCCACAGCACTCCTAACTGAATGTTTTGGAAACACTTTATAATGGCCAATTTTTATGTCAAGCAAGCGAATTGTACAGCAAAGGTTTTTGAAGTACTAACACTACAAATGCATTTTCTTTGCAATTACCTTGTTTGATTAAAGTATAAAGTTGACATGATACATACTGACAACTAATACAATTATGCACCATGGAAAGAACACTAAATGAAACTCATACCTTTGTATCCGTTGTACTATTTTCATCTTTACTTGCAGTAGTATCCACTAGAACAGCAAAGTGAGTTAAATGATTGCACTTGCATTCCGTTTGGGATTCGCTGATGATTCTGGTGAAACATCCTTGCGATGACCAACCCTCGGGGCTTTATACGAAAAAAAAATTCATGTGGTTTATTGTAGTTCCAGGGTATAGAATATAATAAAGCTCTCTAAATGGCCAACACAATACATGTAGGTGTAGAAAGACATCTCGTGTAATTGTGCAAGAAGTAAATTTCGGCCGAAAATAGCGAGCCTTACCCATCTCCAAACATGTCCCAGAATACACACTCTCTGCTTCTTCCACCGGCCTAAAATGAATTTAAAAAGTACGAATCAAGAGGAAGTTTATAGCAACAAGATATCATAAACTCTATAATCCCTTGATGGGAAATATAAAGTTTGAAATCTAAGATTTTTATACACAAGCTTAATATCATGAGATGGTTGAGCGTTATCACCTGAGTTGATGATGTAAATTGGCCACCGTATAGAGATTATAGAGCGATGTTTCGCGTGTCAGGCAAACTGTCATAGAGAAAGCTATAGATTGAACAAGGTTTACAAGGGGGATGTGAACTCCTTTCATTGTAGAGGTGATGTAGATACCTTTATGTGTTTAAAAACCAAGGTGACGTTCTCCAGTAATACATCTGCAGGCTCAGGGTATATTTCAACGGACATGATTATGGAGTTCAGCTCCCTGATAACAAAAACAACAAAAAAATACTAAATGAAATTTTAAATAGCTTTGAAGCAAACAAATATGTAAATGCATTTATTCGAAATAAAAAAAAAAGTTGTAAAATGTATGCTTGCTCACTTCTACTTCTTGGCCTTGGTTTTTGAAAAGAGACAATAATTTAAAACCACGAGGCAGGTTTTTTTTTTAGTTTTTTATTTATCATTATTTTTTTTACTGTAGTCTTTATACTTTGATTTAACAAACGTATTTGATTTTGTTACTGCTGAAATACAAACCTCTTTTTGTTGGTTCCTCTGGTCTTCTTGTCTGATATAAACAGCTCGGTGAGATTTTTGTACATTACTCCTACAACCATTGAGCCTTGATGGAGTTAAATTGAATGAAATGATAACTAAGGTAACGGTCAATATTTATCGCCTGGTGTAGGGGCTGTCAGAGGGTTTTGATTGTGAATTTAACTAATTCCCCCTCACAGGGGTTGATTGGCAGCCAATTTTCTATAGTTCAACCCCTCCCCTCCTTTACTCTGTAGGCAGCCACTGATCCTCTCTCCCCCCCCCCATGGTGTGTTAAAAAAGCTTCAAATATGGTCGAAGATATTTTGTTTACTTCCTCTCTTTTCTTATTCTATGTTTGGCAGAACTGCACCGTGGAATTGTTTAAGCCTCGATTTCAAAGATAAGTCTGTGTTTTTTTGTTCTTGTTTTTGTTTTTGTTTTTGTTTTTGTTTTTCCTTTTCTTTTCTTCACACCTATTTCTCGATCTATCTCTTCCGCCATGATATCACTGCCATCGGATAACAAAAAAATTTTACTCAGGGGTTCAGATATTACTGACTGAGATTACGCCTTAACATACTCACAATTCTCTTGGGCGTTTCGATATGAAATTTCCACGAAGTTTTCGTTTTCGGGATCAGCAAAACGAAATTTTTTGCCCCTGTCCCGGTGAGGGCGACTGGCAAAAACATCTACGATGACGGGTTATACAGAAAAAAAAAAAAAGAAATCCATGTAATCTCAAGACTATTTAGATATACGTGTTTTTAGGGTGTCGATTTAGTCCGATAGTAGAATATTAAGCCCCATGTATTTTCAATCAAATTTTCTTGAGTGCGATTGGTCTTGTCCCAGCTTAAAGTAAGACTCATCCAGTAAAATTTTCCAATAATTACTTCATTTTCCTCAATATCAGGTAAGAAGAAAGACATTATTTTGTAGAATTTAGTTTATAAATTAAGTAACACTACCTATTTGGAACGAAGGATAAGCTAAGTAACTAAATTATTCAAGACGGAAAAAGGAAAAAATGGCTGAGGGCTACAAGGGACAAGCCTGCGTGGACATTGAGTGGAGCCGTAAAGTTAATTTTTTTTGCTTGGTTTTTTTTTTGTTTTTTGTTTTTATTTTCATCATCATTTTCTTCATATGGTTTACCTGCAACTTCGCTTGAGAAGGAAATGTTGGTAGCTGTAGTGTTCAAACGTGCTTGAATGTGTCTCCTCAAGAAGTCCTCGAGAGCCAGTGTGGAGAGCATCCCGTTATACTTCGTATTGGACGACGTTATGTTTTTGAGTAAAGAGAACGCGGCCTGTTTATAAGAATCGAAGGAGAGTTATTTGCAGATATATACCTAGAGTGATTTATTTTATATTTCATTTTTATCATTGCAATCAATTTTGCCCTTGAAGTTTTAAAGGTTGTAACGAGCCATTAGTTTTTGACAGAGTAAAATCTTCGAGATTGGGTAAACTACAGGAACACTTTAACTTCCAAGATCTCATTTGTAATTCTCCTTACTGTCTGCTACATAATTCTTGTAATGCTAGTTCAGAGAATTTGGTATTGGATCAGGTAATATTTCCCTAATTGATATTGTTCTTTATTATCGTAGCTTGCCTGCTTGATATTGTATTGATATTGTAAGGAGAAATTCTGTCTTTATCGCTTATGGGAGCTAAAGGGTTAAATCCAGCTAATGGCAAATTTTTAATGTTGCGAAATCTTTTGATACTTTAGATGCATACTTTGAATACCTGACATGTATATGGCTGGCACGCCCGATGATTCGGATTTCATTCGAGTTCTCAAACAGCTTGTAGCAATTGACTTTACGGGTTAGTTTACTTGCGTAGCGTGGAGCTATTCTGTAAAGTATTGTATAGCGATATTGTGCCTCGCTTTTTTTCGCTACCGGCTACACTATAATTTAACGCAGTTTTCGTGTCGTCTATTCTGGAAAAGCAATATCATTGTCAAATTGCATTACCTGAAAATCTTTCATCTTCTTTGGGTTAAGTTTTCTGTACATTGCCGGAATAAGAAACCTCTAAATGGACCAAATAAATAAACATGGGATCAAATAATGAATCAAGCAGCCACGTTTGCCAATCTTTCAGTCAATCTTCCAGATTTTGAAATCTGTTAGTCAATCAGTTGGTCAGTCAGTCAGGCAGACAATTATTTAGTTAATCAATGATTTGCCCTCCTCATACGAGTTAACCAGTTTTTAAAGTCAAGTTATATATCAGATATGCTTTCAGTATTGCTCTAATTATGAATCTTTAGCCATTACCTCTTCATGTTCTTTCTGCTTCTTTTTTGTTATGTTTCCTGCGAGAATTGATGGAAAAGTGGAATTGGAAGTAAATAAGCGGTGTTTTGTTTGTTTATATATATATATTTTAATTGCTTTGCTTCGTTGTGGTTTCCCTTTTTTGTTTGGTTTCGTCTTTTCCCTCATTTCTCTTAGCGAAAGATTTGGCATTCATGGGAAATAACTGCCAGACGAAGTGTTGCCCTAAAAAGTGAGAGTTAGGTAATCGTTACCATATTATAGCATATCGCGGGCGCAAGTCCTTCCTATAATCCTAATTAACGAGCTATTGTGGTAAAGCAAAATGTTATCAATCCTCATGTAACCATAACAAGACATGTACAGTTTCACTTTCGTCTACAAGTTCCCGTCGAATTTAGCCAAGAGGTTTCACACCTTTTAAGTTTGTTTTCAGTTGCATACATTTTTGAGCTCAAAACGAAAATGCAAGAAATTTGTACATTTTTCGTTTTGCTTTTCGAACCACAAATATTGTTTTGAAGTGTTGATGTTTCCTAAAAGTATTATTCAATAGCGTAATTTAAATTGCACAATGTCAGAATGAGCATAATTTTGAACACAAACCCTCGCAATTTTCTGGCCATGAATTAAAATGAACAACGATTCAAGCGCACTAAGCCCTCTACGCTGTCTCCTACACGCAAGAAATCCGTTCGTCTTTAACTTCTGAGCTGAAAATTAACAAATCTTTCAATAGAGATTTGGTATCGAGAAGCTGAAGTTGCGCCTCGAGTAACTCTTACGCTTCTCTCGTGCTCTCCAAACTTCCCTCGTGCATTCATACCTCGATATACGCATACTGAGCATAAACTAATATGTTAGTGAACTAGCATGCTGATAGTGTTAATTTAACCCATGGCAAGTTTTCGTTCACTTACCCCAATTTCTAAATGCTTTGTAGAAAATCCGATTGCAAAGCTCTCCTTGACCAAATTCGGGTCTGATATAAATCCCCCACTTTCTTTTACCACTAAGTAACGTAAAATTTTGAAGATTTCCAACTTGAAGATTGTGAGAACAGTTTTCAGGGACGGATTTGTTAAGTTTAAGACATCGGCCTAATGATTTACAACACCAGTGAAGGGAAGTATTTGGAAGGAAGCTACAGCATCTCCAATTCCACCGGCCTAGCAGTCCATCCTTTTTAAGTTTCCAACAAGTTGTTCGTCTCCTGAAAAAGGGGTCTTTGGAGCGGATATCTTTGCATTTGCTCCCTGCTAACGAAGCATATCAAAGAAAAATAGAAGTCTACTGAGTTTAACACCGGAAATAGCAGCATCCTGTTAGAGTTAGTATTGGTTTCAGTCAGAAGGGAAATAAACTTATCTAGTGTTTACTTTCTCTGGACAGTTATAAAAAACGCCAAAAAAAATATATTAACAAAGTCAAAATTTTCCTGCTAAACTTTCTCGATCTGAACCAAAAGAAGAGGCTGAAGCTTGATTAACCGTTCAAAGTGAATTTTGAAAAGCTCATGTCTCAAGTTTGAGTCTTTCGTCTCGACAGACCATGGTTCTGCTTGGTTTTGTCATTTATTCTACAGTAGATTGAAACGGAGCATCTCAAACACTTGACGCAACTACTTCTGCGTAATTTGGCAAAACGGTCCTATTCAAACGAATTTTCAATTTACACAGAACCGCTCTCGTTTCGCTGTGCGCGAAATATTTTTATCTCTAGTAAGCTAACACTGTTTTCAAGTTGAACTAGTTTCATTAAGACGGGATATGAATGTAGCGGCATACCGCGCTTGTACTGCTGCTTAACGAGTTGCACAATCCAGCCATTAACATTCCAAAATTCCAAAATTCAAAGAAGACAGAAGATTACAAGTAAGTCATTCGAGGTAAAGTTTTGGAGCGACAATTTTAAAATAAGAGAGAGCGGTTTTTGAAGAATACTTCTCCCTTAGGAAAAAAGCCTAAGATCGAAACTGCCTCAGTCAGGTTAAATCGTGATACTTAAAATATCTCTAAAGAGTCTGCCATTCCCATTTTATAATCCAAACATGTTATTCTTCTTTTCATTTCCAACGTAAAAGCTGAAAGACTCTCTTTCAACCCTTGTTGCCGACATTTGTTCGTAATGTTGACATCTTTTAAAAATTAACACAATGCTAAATTTAAACATAAATTCGCTATATGTGATGGAAGGGAAATGTCGCAAAATGTAGGCAAAGTTTTTCTGTTTATCGATGACAACTCCAAAACAATTTTTTTTACCGAGGCTTAGTTACATCTCACGCAAAATAAGTCTTTGCAGCGAGGAAACGCATCTGACAATTCGTGAAGTCGAATCAGTTGGAGCCAAGCCAATTTGAATTTAGTGATATACATGACATAAGGGATGAGGCGAAGTTTAAAATGCAAAATAATTTGACATGCATTCTATGTAACATTAGTCAAGTGGTATATTATTACGCGTAAGCTTAAGTATCTATTGCATAGATCGGTCTTTGACAATTTTTATCTCAAAGGTAGCACTGATCCACGAAAATCGGCTGGATTTTATTTTAACCGAAAAAGTTAATTGTTTTGCATTGTTTTTTTTCTACCAAAGTTGTCCATATTGTTGATATACCGCAACTTTGGGATGTTTTCCGTTTAAGGAATATGGGAGAAATTTTAACTTGTACTCCAAAAAATGACAGGGAATACTCATATCTATCTATATGTGATCCATTAAGAAATTATGTCAATGGTTTTGAAGGCTTTTAGCAGTAAGGAGTAGTTTCTTGTCGATGAGTAGTACTTAGAAAGTAGAGATGTCAAGTTAAAGATGTTAACCCACTCACCTAGATCGACCGTCATGAAGAAAACTGAACTAAATGCTAACGCGTGCCAAAGTGCTTTCATCATTCCAGGCTTGAGATGCACTGAGGTGACTCAAACGGCAGAATATAGCTTGTCTTTCCTCGATCCACGTTTAATGATGTATGGAGTAGATCCAATTTTGCACCAGATATTTCCAGCTGTGTATTTTATTTTGCAATATTAATGTGATCTTTTTAGCGAACAAACAATAGGCCGATTATTTTTTTTTTCCCTTCTTGATGTGAGTATAACCGGGTAATGATGTAATGCATCCGGGTGCTCCGAAGAAAAAAAAACAGGAATAACTAGCTTTTCTGTTGACGTTTTAGGTCTTACAGTCCCGGATGGGAGTTATTGCCAACTGATACTTATTATACCACATGCTAACTAACACGCTGTTAATGGAAATCTAAACATACCACGAAATTGATCTATCAGCAAATTCTTTAACTTTACGAACAAAATATCTACATGCTTCTTGAAAGAAAAAAAAATAATCAAGATAGAAGGAGGTATTATGTGAGATTAAGGATCCTCTGATTCCAGGAGAGAGATTTGAACTTCAGTCCACAGAAGTCCTCCTAAATTGATCTGCCATATTAACGATCAGTCCGCCATATTTAATAAGATCCCTGCGCACCATGGACTCCTAAGGCCGTTGCCAATGCCACGAAATTTGAATATCGAGTTCCTTAATTTCTCTTTCATTTACCTCGTATATCCACGAATTAAAATCAACTTCCCCGTTAGTGGGGTTGGGCATCTCGTGCGAAGTTTTAAGGCAAGTTTACGCGAATTTTGGGATAGAAACATTTCAAGAAGAACATCAGAAAGCAATAGATGTTAAGTTTTTCGAAAGTAACGATGTCTTCTTTTTGTTACCAATTGGCTATGAAAAATCTTTATTATATCAAGCAGCGCCAGTGATCGATCGCCTCTCCTCTCTAGAAGAAAGCGGTCACAATATTTATTGTGCCGTACGTTAAAGCTCTCACAGAAGACCAGGTGCACTATCTTAATGTACTAGGGCCGAGGGGATTGTCCGCCTTCAACTTTGGGTCTCTTTGCGAACGGTACTGCGAAGCTAAATTAAAACTAGTTGTTCCTTGCAGCGATTCTTTGGAATGGGAAAAGAGTCGCTCTTTCTTCACGCTTGCAGCGTAACTATCTCTTATAGAAATCCATGAAATCCTTGAGATTCTGTGACAAATAATCTAACTCTTTTCGACGACCGTGGCACTGTTTACGAATGCAAGCAGAAACCGCGTGCGCGTTGAAATCTAGTTTCGTTAACGCGATGCTAATCCACATCGTCCTCTTCTTACTCTATACCAAAAATCGCTCATAATCTTTTTCTATATCCTTAAAACATATTATACATTTGAACTCGGACGCTGAATTGAAAATTTACCCGAAAATGGAGAATGAATTCACTTCAATGTTATTGTTTATCTCGATAACCTTCTCGCCAACACGTGTCACTTCGCAAAAAAACGTTATGAAGAGACAAAATTTTTGCATACATTAGAGTGACGTCGCGGAACACGATTAGTGTCAGGTTTGCGTAGACGTTCCCTCGCTTCCGTTTCACCATCAGGGGAGGGTACGGCTACAAGCAGGCTATCAAGCCTTAGGTAAACCTTATAGGGACACAATCTTATAGTGACACATCCAACGCACCCCGCCCCCTCCTTTCCCTGACGATAAACGATGATCGGTCCCTAGGTATGTGGTTTGTGTAGGGTTGTTTTTATGTTCTCTTCATCAGCTCAGAAATGTTGTAGTTTAGTAAAGTCTTCATTATAAAGTTAACTGTTATATACTACAAACTTTATTTGCATACCTAATAAATATTCATTGCACCTAAATTGATTCCTACGGTTCAGACCTAATTACTGGTTAAATGATTAATCAGTATATCATAAACTGGTATTCTCGGGCAATTTGATTCTAAAACAAATAATTATTCCATATAATGCCAACGATGCCACGTAAGTGTGGTTAAATATCATCAACCTAGCTAAGCCTGGGGTTAAGAAAAAGACTCGACAGCTGGACAAAAAAAAAAAAAAAAAAAAGCATAAACACAACTTGAATCAACTTGAATCAGCTAAGGCCTAAGCAACAGAAGTGATGCTGGCTATAAATGCATTTAGTATGTTCCCATTCCATAGGCAAGACAAAAGTTCAAAGTCCCTTGATTACTCTCGATCCCGCGCAGGAATTCCAGTATCATTGTGACTTTGACGGGCTTGAGAGTTTTGCCTATTGTCACCTGGCCTTTGATTAAATGCACTTGGGTGGAATTTTTGGACTCTTCTTTTGAAACGCCCCCTTATCTAGATAGGGATTAGAATTCAAATAAGAGGCACTCATTATATGTAACCAGCTTTTCTTGATATGAAATGCGAAGACTCAAAGTTCATATTTACCTCACTATTTCCCAAGGAGTGAAAGAAGAAAATGAATAATCCCTTTAAAAAAATATAGATATAACTTTATCGGTTAATAGGTAAACAAATGAGCAAATAGACGCAGAAATGAAAGAAGCTTTCTTCTCTTTTTGAAATTGTTTTGCCTTTTTTTTTTTTTGTCGTGAATGTAGGGTTGTGTCTTTTAGAACAACTCAGCTGAAGGTCTCCTTTCCTTATTAGCTATGATCGTTTACTTATCTGAGGCTTATTTTCCCGAATACAATTCTATCCGTCAGATGTAATCGATTCATGGTGACTCCAATATCATAATTAAGCAGAGCTAAGGCTTTAAAGACGGAAATACTAGTGCAAAAGAAAGGTTTAAACGGTCTCGAGTCGGCTTATTTACGGAGGGTTACGGGTCTGGTGTCTAAAAGTTATTCTGAATTATCCTGGGATATGGAGAAACTTTTCAGTATTTCTGACGCTTATCACGTTGTAAGTACGCTCTTATCTCTACCCATGAGCGACCAAATGCTTGAACAAACCTTTAAGGTTTTAGACGACGTTACCTGAGTGGAATTAAGGATTACAAAAATGTAGGAGAAGGCGATGTGTAACGGCACAAGGAAGCCAATCAGCCACGTGACACCCAGCAATGGAGCCAACACCACGCATGCACGGACACCGAGCCTGGAAGAGACAAAATGAAGAGTCACTTTGAAAACACACGCGTTCATCTAAATTCTTAATCTTTTTCCCACAAGCTGAAATAAGGAAAGATTGAAAACTCTTAAATTGAAGGTAATGAATACTTGAGATATATGTCGGGAGTGACAAAAGAAACACTTTGAAAGTCTTCCATCGAAAACGCACTACATTTTATGTGCTAGGGCGTCATTCAAAGCCTGTCAAGCCTGTTCAGGCCAGTTTTTCTTTGTAACAAGCTATTATACGAGATTATTTAAAGTTGAAGCGCTTTAAAGAAAAAAAAAATTGACATTATGGAGGCATTTAGGGAGAAGTAACACGAATAATCCCACCTGATCTGCTCAGTTTGGCTCTCCTTCACCTGTTGGTTTGCTGTCAATTCCTTGATAACTCGCACGAGGATCATAATGTTAATCTTCAGTTATTAAAAAGGAAAACAAAAGAAGATGGAGAAGATGAAGAGGGAAAAAATGAACCGTCGGATATTTTTTATTGCACTAGCTTCTGTTGTAAGTTTTTAAAGAGGAAAATCAAAGACTCATCAAGAGAATAGAAATTATCGAAAAAATGTTGTTCTAATCAACGTTGAAACAACTATTTTCAGATGACTAAACTGGTATCCATCGAAGAAATTCAATCTGTCGCCACTTACAATTGCGATCAGTCCAACAAAGGAAACAAATATCCAGATGATATTATCAGAGGAGGACATCCAGCAGCTTAGAATTAGAAAAAAAGGCACAGGGGAACAAAGTTTAAATTTGTTTTCTACGTCGATAGCAGCATTTAAAGGTGTTTCATGGTAGAATGTCCGATCGAAACCCATTTTTGAGGCAGCATGTTGCCTTTATATTACTTTGAAAAACTCTTCCATTACTACTACTGTAATACATGGAGAGATCCACAGCTTGCAGCTTGAAAGAAGGGCGTGCCTGGTGCCTGGTGCCTGAGGCCAGTTAAAAGGGCTGCAGGTTTCTGTTATTAAGCCCTTGCATTCCCTAGAGTCCTGGTTTACAAAATATAGGAGTCAGGGAAAAGGGAAGGTCACACTAGGGAACCAAGGCTCTTTCTCCTTTACCTTCCCCCTTTCCCACTTTTTTTTCAGGTTCATAAAATCGGTTTCCACCATTTTTTATAGAGTTGATAAAATAAACAAACTTTAAAACTTACTTTTGACCATTGACAAAAGTTTCGATTCCGTCATTTCCAGCAGCGATTGGCAGAGATAGAGCAACTATGATTGCAGGCAGTCCTGAGGAAAGTAATGATGAAAGACTGCCAGTTTAAGTAAGACATTACAGCAAAAATAATCAAGTTCTAGTGTTATTACATTTGCCAAAGCAGATGACTGTAGAAGTTAATGATTTTAATGAACGACCGACGGTAAGTTGTTACGCGATTATATCAATTTTCAATGTGATTTTTTATGTTGTTAACTCTTGAAACCTTTTGGTTGTGGGTATGAAATTACTAAAACACCGCAAATTAGACATAGCTGCATGACTTCAGCCAACCAAAATTTGCATTTGTAACTAACTCTAATGAGCACCGGGAATATTTTACGATTAACTCAGGTACAACTCGAGACGATCCAATGGTTTCCAAAAAATGCGTGTGTTCATTTGAAGAATTAAAAAACAAAGTCATTTTAAGATATTTCCTCAAGTATTTCTTCAAGTCCTATCCCATTTTTCGCATTTCTTCACAATCCTCCTCACCCCAGCAAAAACCATGATAGCGATGTATTTTATCGCTAATGTTGTAAACCTTTACAACAAATAAATAGATATAAATCCCCTCGACAAGCATCCAGCAAAAACTGGCCATCAGGAAATACTGCATAAGAGCTGCCACAGCTACACAAGCAGCCTGCAAGAAATAGGTAATCCGTAAAAATGTCATAATTTTCCCTTCAAATGGTATTTGCCGAAATAATAATCCGAAAAACAGAAAGAAACAAAAACCAAAGTAAACAGAATGAACAAGGCAAAACTATAATATAGAAAACATACAAAACCTTAAATAAGCAACACGAAAGTAGGAGATCAAAGAGTCACCTGGTTTCCAGTGGAGTCGATTCCAGCGAAAAAGATGATATGTCCTGCTCCAATGCAGGATGTCAGACTAACTCGTATGTGACACAAAGGTAAATTTCTGTCTCTACAAACAAGTCAATAAATGGTAACGAAATGAAATTGATTTAGCAGTCAGAAAAAAGCCAAGGTCAAAAAGACAATTAAAAGGAATAATTATGCTGGCATAATACAATTTTTACATGAATTAATTAGTGAATAGCGAATGGATAAAAGAATACTGACCAGAAAGTTTCTATTAAAATATCATTTTTTTAAGAGAGATCATCTCAAAACGTTTGATTTCTTTTCATGACACGAGCAGTCTGTACTGACAGCGATCCAGAACTGATTTGATGGCTTATTTTCCATCCTTTTAGGTATAGTTAATTTTCCACAATACAGTTCATTACAACTCCATAGCGGATTAAATGTGAACCTCAAAAATTGAGGTTGTTACGTATTCATATATTTAGGCTATTGTTCTTTCTCATTACTTATTCATTCCGATGAGTTTGCCGACATGCCGACATGCCGGCATGCTTCCGAAGATCGTGAAGAGCGCAACTTCTTTGATGTAGGTGAGGTATTTTTCTTTTGTTAACAGATGAACGGTGGAAAATTTACAACAATTGCGTTGTCCGATTTGCTGACAACTTTCGCTTTTGTCCAAATTCCTAACTGATCGACAACTTCGACAGAATCGCCAACACTAAACTCCATCGCGACAATAAACAACACGGTCAGGTCACAACAAGTTCATTCGAACAAGACGAAAGTTGTGAAAGAATGAACCGTCAGCGCGTGAACACGAGCACTATTTATGACACGCAATATTTACATAATAAAGAAGTAGTTTAATTCAAGTGCACTCATTCGGATCAAAACAAAACGATCGGCGCTCGAAATGATAAACTATTTTCGCTTTTGTTCTTCGCAGTGATTACAACAACTCGTCCAAGATCCATTTTTAATTCTTTTGCGACGCTCTCTAATCCTAAAAACATATTAAGGCTAAAAATACACCGTGAATAGAAACTAAATCCATTCAAATGATTGCATTTATTCGATCTCGAGTTCATTCATCTCAAGACAATGTAAACAAAAGGATACAAGATCACAAGTCTGTTCACGCAAGGTAGCTTAATTACACTATTGTCCAAGTCTTTTGAAGTACATTCCGCAGTTCCTTTGGTCTTCTTCCAAAATATCTCACCTTTTTCGAAACGAATAAAACCGAAATTATTCGACACGTTTTCGGCAGCCACCGAACATGACAGGACGGATAATGCATGCACTGTAAGTACCTCCCGTTGTTCCATACAAAGCCTTAGAAAAGTTTTCTAAGGGCCTCTTCATATGAGCCCGGTTGACCGGGCTAGCCCGGTTACCGAGATCTCGCCTCACTCCTATTTCCTTTGTAAAAATTTCGATGTGTTCATATGAGAAGGCGGGCCAGCCCGGTTACCGACATCTCGGTTGTAGAAACCGAGATCTCGGTAACCGGGATGAAATATTTTCCCATATGAACACTCCAGCCCGGTTACCGGGATGAAAATTTTTCAACTACGCATGCTCAAACTCGTTCCCAGGGCCTCAGTCCACGTTTCGCGCCCTTTTCGACTCTTTTTCATCCCGGTAACCGGGCTGAAATTTCCCATATGAACAGACGACAAAATTCGTCCCGGTAACCGGGCCAGCCCGGTTACCGGGCTCATATGAAGAGGCCCTAAGGCTTTATATGGGACAACGGGAGGTAATTACAGTCCACGCGTTTTCCGTCCTGTCATGCAATGCCCAAAGGAATAAACCGAGTCTTCGAGGTAAAAAATCCAGCGGTGTCACCCATTTCAGAAAGTCACAAATAATCCGGGCTAGAGTCGTAATGTTAGATATCAGTGCTAATTAAGTGTACTTACGTGAGCTGAAGATAGCTGATAATTGTGATTATGACTCCAATGAGAGATAAAGCCATCCCCACTCGAGTGAGGAGTGTCAGTATTTTGTGATGCTCATATGACGAAAGAGTTTTATCCTGATTGAAAAACCGTAAACGTCATACTTATTTTATTTGCATCAAAGGAAATGTCTATATTAACAAATACAAATAAATGCCAAACTTTTTAAGCTTCTATGTACCTTTTTTTAGATTCATATGATTCTATTTTGAAGGGAAAAAAATATTCACCTTCCCATCATCAGCATTGTCGGTGAAATCCATGAGCACAGCGAAGTGGGTGAGATGATTGCAAACACATTGCGTGTAATGATCGGATATCAACTTTGTTTGACATCCTTCACTTGACCAACTCCCAAAGCTTGAAAAAATAATTTGATAAGTAGAAAGGATTAAAAATAACTCATTCGATTGGAAACCCCCTCTACTAATTGCACTAAAGTGATTTCTGATACTTTTAGCTTTCTTTCAGATGAAAAAGTGTAATAATTCACGCTGGTTATAAAGTTTATGTTACTGTGGTGCTTACTTTTCTTCCGAGAAGCTCCAGAATACACATGTTCTTTTTTTACGATTCACCTTTTGGAAAAAAAAAATCAAGTGTTGTGATTCAAAGAGTAATATACCTCAGTGATGCCTTACTAGAATATTAATATAACCCTCCAAGTTAGAAAGTAATTCTCAACATGGAGGTCTGTGGGACCACTCCATAAATGAGGTCTAAATTTGTTATTCAGCAAAAACGAATTTGTTAATTTGTTTTTTGATTCGAATTCCTCGGGTCTTCGATGTAAAATCGAGGAGGGCTGCCAGTGTCTGATAGCGCCCCCCCCCCCTCCAAATGAGGAATTTGGGTGAATCTGCTGAATGTACATAATTTGAAGGTTTCAAATTACGGGCCAATCATCAAATCTTAGTTTGAACTGAGGGGAAAGATGACAACATATTCACCCAAATGAGGAATGAATGGACTACTGGTGTTTCCCTTTCGTGAAACAAACCAAAAAACAAACAAGAAAACTCCAATTCAATAAGAATTACCTGCATGTTCTTAAAAACCAACGTGATGTTTTCTGGTAGAACAGAGCGGAGGGTTTGTTACGGCAGACATAATTACACTGTCAAGTATCCTGAAATAAAACAGATTGAATGATCAAAAATAGTAAAATGCCTTTTTTATATTTCATTTTCAATTATCAAAATAAAATACACATACTTTGTTGTGTTGTCTCTCTTAGTGTCAGATGAATAGTTTGATATAAGCTCAGAAAGGTTGTTGTATTCGAGCCCAAGTACTGTAGAGTCTGTTTAAAAGAGAAACGAGAAATGTATTTATTTCTGTTCCCAAAGATGCAATTTTTTTGAAAAATGACCATGGGTTTTAAATGCTCTGGGCACTAAAGTAATTACAGACAGCTTAATCATTATTCAACATTTGTCAAAAACCATAAAGTTTCTTCGTAATGAAACCTAAAAAAGAGAAAAGAAAGGAAAAGAAAGAGGCTTGAGAAATTTCAAAACAGAAATCGATTTGGACTAAGATGGAGGGAAAAAGGAAAAAAAGAAAACAAGAACTCACTGTATTAAGTGCACGCTAATGCATATTGCAAATTCGGTATTGCACGTCGGAATGAAGCCATTTCCGCTGATGGGTTGACCAAGAAATTATGGGCAATTGTCTTGAAATAAACTTACTTAAACCAAGGAAGGGTTTTTACCTCGATCCAGATTAGCTGAGGGAATCTTAATAAAGTTCCCGCGATTGCTTCCATTAAACAGGAAGTCATCTCCTCTCTGGAGGACATTGCGTCTAACTCGAAAGTCTATATTGATAAGAAAGCAAAATATGTGATCCAAATGCAACAGCTTAGTTCAGGCAATGGCCAGCATGACTAGAATTTATTCAGTTGCATTTCCTCCAACTTATCACTATGTAATATGCACATTATAAAATTGCAAGCCAGAGTTAACGCTTCTGATACTGCACACGAAGAGATATCAGAACTTTTCTTCGTTTTAGTTGATGAACAGGATAGTGGTGCTGGCTCTTAACGTAAACGCATTGCTTGCCTAAACACGTACATGATGAAGCTCATTTCCGAAAAAAAAGAGGAAAGACTATTTTGCACTTACTCAGATCTTCATCCACATCAATAAATTCGGGATTTGTAACGTGCAGCCGCTTTCTGGCAGTGCTTAATATAAAGTATTCAAAGATGAACGCAGCAAAGACAGTATCCTCCAGTTTTTGATCCTGTGTTGAATTTGTGCCCCCACTTGAATTGTTGGACCAAATGCTTTGGATTGAAGTTCTAAACTGCTGTTTTGCATCATTGATGGTTAAATTTATGGGTGGTTGAATTGTAACTTCTGGTCTTTTAATTCCTTTGTTATAGTGATGACAATAACAATAATAAAGTAATAATAACAAGAAGAAGAATGATAATAAGAAAAAATGAGGTAGAAAGGATCACTCAGAAAAAGGAAGGGAAATACTTACTCGAGGACACCCTTTCTAACCTAATGATAAATTCGAAGGATCTGCAGTATCCTACTTCAAATGTGAAGTTTTCGTTGACGTTCTTGAAAAAGATTTGTTCTGAAGAAAATCTATGAAATGCATCATAGCAAGACTGAGTCGATGTCCCTCCTTCATGGCACCATTTAGAGCATAGACCTTTGCGACCGCTGGTGGAAAACGGTAAGCATTTTATTCTCTGCCATTTACTCTTAAGACGCTCTTTGCATATGGAACCACTACATTCACTCTGCTTCAAGAACGGGGCATTTACACACTTATCATCTGCAAGAAAATAAATTTTGCAGCGAAAGAGAGTAAATTAACCCCCCCTTTTTTTAAACAAAGCGGAATAAAATAAATAGTTTACAGCCCATCCACCCACTTGAGATTTGTTTTGGTCATTCATCTTTTTTTTCATCTTTTTTTTTCAACTTTGCTCAAGCTAGCTGATAATGGGCACTTACTTCGTTCTGCCATTGCTCAGCCCCTTTGAACAACTGCGGAATAAGAAAGGAAAAAAAGCCGTTACCTTGGATTAAAAGGGCACCAATAACAACTGGTAATAATCATTCACCACTAAAGAGCCATCAGTCTAGCTTATAATTAGAAATGATAATTTTTTTTTCTCTGCGTAACAAAAATCCAGGGTGTAATCAAACCTACGAATATCTAATGGTTGCGTGACGCACAGATCCGATCTAAAGTAATTCATTTCGAATGGTTAACTGGTTACAGTTCGTCTACACTCGTCCCATGGCATCTAGATCAATGGGAGTCAAATCGCGGGTCATCTAGCCACAGCACGCGGGATTCAAAGCTTTCGCATGAAATCGAGGTTGGAGGTCAGCCAGTCCAAGATGGTGCCTAATCCCTGATAATTGCACGGCATCCACAAAGAAGCAACACAGACAGTACGCATTCTCTCAAACGCAAGAAACTGATGTAATAGAAATCTTAAACTCTTAAAATTAAAAAAAAATTCCAAGAATACGGAAGATTGCGAAGTCAAACAAGTCATTCGAGGTGAAGTTTTGAAGTGACAGTTTGGAAACAGGAGAGGATGGTTTTAGAAGAATACTTCTCCCTTGAGAGAAAAGCCTGAGATTGAAACTGATTCAGTCAGGTTAAATCGTGATACTTAGAATATCTCCAAGGGTCTGCTATTCCCATTTTATTCTTCAAATATTTTAATTTTCTCTTCATTTCCAAAGTAAAAGCTGACAGACACTTTTTGCCGACATTTGTTCGTGATGTTGACATCTTTTAAAAATTAACATAATGCTAAATTAAGGCATATCTGTCATGCGAAGGAAATGTCGCAAAATGTAAGTAGGGTTCCTCTGTTAATCGATGACTACTCAAAAACAACGGTTTTGAACCAGGTGTAAATGCATCTCATGCAAAATAAGTCTTTGCAACTAGGAAACGCATCCGACAATTCAAGCAGTCGTGAAACAAATCCAATTTGAATTCAATAATATACATGACATAAGGGATGAGACGAGAAGTTCAAAATGCAAAATAATTTGACATGAATTCTATGTAATATTAGTCGTGTGGTATATCATTACGCGTCAGTATCTATGACATAAATCGGTTTTATAAATTTTACTTTTTAATCCCAAAGGCAACAATAATTAACTAAAATCTACTGGTTTTTATTTAAATCGAAAAAAGTCGGTTGTTTGTATTGTGTTTTTTTTACCAAAGTTGTCCACATTAGTGGTATACGCAACTTCGGATGGACAACTGATCACAAATGTTTTCCGTTTAAGGAATATATGAAAGGAAATATATGAAAAATATATACGCAAAACTGCAGGAAATACGCATATCTCTCTAAATGTGATCCATTCATTTATTATCTTTTTTCGGTTTTGAAGGATTTGAACCGTAAAGAACAGCTTCCTGTCGATGAGCTTTTAGCTAGGGGCGCTAATTAGAAAGTAGAGAAGTCAAGTTAAAGATGATAATATACTCACCTAAATCGACCGTCATGAAATAAACTGAACTAACTCCTAACGCATACCAAAGCGCTTTCATCATTCCAAGCTTGAGATGCACCGCGGAGACCCAAACGTGAGAGGAAAGCTTTTCTTTCCTCAATCTATTTTAATGATGTATGGAGCAGATCCAATTTTGCATCAGATATTTCCAGCTGTGTAGTTTATTTTGTAATATTTATCTGATGTTTTAGCGAACAAACAAGTGGTAAATGAATAATTTTTCGTGCCGCTCTCGCTAAGGACGGTCCTCTCGACTTCCCGTCGGAAAAAACAAAAAAACAAAAAACAAAATAAAGTTTAATTTAAATTTTTTGCCCATGAAAAGGGTTTAAGACACATTTTTCCAAAATAGTTTAGCTGTTCTCTAATTCTCTTTTCTTGCGTCGCCACAAGCCAGAAAGTATGTTTGGCCAGACCACTTCAGTGGACAGCGATCGAAAGTGTAAATTTCACAGATTTTGTTCAGAGCGCAGCGACTGCAATAATATAGCTCGCGGAATACTATCTAGCTACAAATTACAAGATGTATTCAATTAGTTCACAGACAAAGTATAGAAACTTCAGCTGAAACATTTTTTCATACCAGCGTGATTAGGAGACCCTTCTCTTCGACCTTACTTTGTGTATCAAAAAATTCACTAATTTGTACGAAAGAATTCTCAAAATGCAGGCGTTAATCGGGCTGAAAAAGCATACCAGTTCAAAGTTTATACACCGATGAGATCACAGATTACCTAAAATTAAACCCGCAGGTATATCTCTAACTTCCGTCCACCAACATCTTAAAAACAACGCAAATCCATGTAGTTGCTCAATTGCGCTTGTGTCAAAGATCGCTTGCATAATTCTGAAAATTGATCAAGATCTCCTTTTCACCGTTAAACTTCGTTCGTTTACGTTCTAAGTTGAGGATTTTAGGTTTTGATAACAACTGAGTGGAAAATAGATGCCGACTTGTCATTAAACGTTACGTAAACGTTATCGGTTGCAACGCTTGCGCGCTTGCATGACTTACAAAAAAAAACAGAAGTGATCGAAAGGCGCATTCTCGATAATTTACGTTGAAATATCAGATTATGAACTAAGCAAAGTGTGGAGAATATCAAAATTAAAGAATAAAATTTGGTACTTTGGTCATTACAGACTGACTAGTTAGGCGTCATAGTTATAGAATATCAATGTAACCCTTCAGGTTAAATAGTAATTCTTAACATGAAGGTCTCTGGGACCACTCCAGTAATGAGGTCTTAATTTGTTATTCAGAAAAAAACGAATTTGTTGATTTGTTCTTTAATTCGAATTCCTCAAGTGTCAGATACAACTGTTGAGAAACTGCGAAAGACCGCCGCTTCAAGGTGACGAAATTTGGAAATTGGCGAGAAGAAGACGACAGTAGAGTAACCCACATGGGAGATGAATAAACTGTCGGTGCTCCCCTTTCATGAAACAAGCAAACAAAATAACTGGCAAACGCCAATGAAATTAAAATGGATAAGTAAACAGATAACGAAAAAAAGACGTAAACACCTTCATGTTCTTAAAAACCAGTGTGATGTTTTCTAGTAGAACCTCGGGTGGAGGGTCTATTACGGCGGACATAATTACACTGTCAAGTATCCTGAAATAAAGAAAATTAAATCATCACAACACAGCAGTTTTTTTTATATTTCGTTTTCAGTCGTAAAAATAAAATATACTTACTTAGTTTTGTTGCCTCCCTCAGTGTCAGCTGAATAGTTTGAAAAAGATTCAGAAAGATGGATGTATTCCAGCCCAAGTACTATGGAATCTGTTTAAATGGGAAATGAGAATTTCATTTATTTCAGTTTCAAAAAATGTATTTTTTTTCAAAGAAACCGACCATAAATGTACGGGCATTAATGCCGTTACAGACAAGTGAATAATGAAAAAGCGCAATGTTCAAAATTTTGAAAAAGCATTAAGTTTCTCCGTAATGACGCCCAAAAAAAAAAAAGGAAAGAAACTCGAGAAATCTCGAAACAGAAACCGATTTGGACTTAGATGGAGTGAAAAAGGGGAAAAGAGAAAAAGAAAACAGGAACTGGATGTATTAAGTGCACACCACGTGCATATTGCAAATTTGGTGATGCACTTCGGAATGAAGCTATTTCCACTGAAGAGTTTGCCAAGAAAATATGGGCAATCATCTTGAAACAAGACTGACTCAAAACATAGAAGGGTTTTTACCTCGATCCAGATTAGTCAGGGGAATCTTAAGAAAGTTCTCCCCATTGCTGCCATTAAACAGAAAGTCATCTTCTTTATGGAGGACATTGCTTCTAACCCGAAAGGCTATATTGATTAAAAAAAGCGAAATATATGAGGCAAACGCTACAGCGTTGACATATATTTTCACTCGCTCACGGAGTGCAACTGCATGTATATGCTCAGCAAAGGCAATGACGCGCATGACTAGAATTTATTCAATTGCATTTCCTCTAGCTTATGATTTTGCACGCAATTATTTCTCAGATTAAAGAATTGGAAGCAACGATTTATGTTTATGATACTGCACACAAAAAACGATTAGACTTTTCCTTCTAATGCTTGCCTTACAAAACGATCCGACAGAAAGAGGAAAGGCTCTTTTGCACTTACCCAGATCTTCATCGACATCAATAAATTCGGGATTTTTAACGTTCCACCACTTTCTGGCAGAGCTAAATACAAAGTCTTCAAAGGTAAACGCAGCAAAAACAGTGTCCTCCAGTTTTTGATCATTTGATGAATATGATGACCGTATCCTTTGGATAAAAGTTTTAAATCGTTGCTTTTCACGCTAGATGAAAAGAGGTAGAGTTAGTAGATTTCAGGAGTTTTTACAACTGATACTAACTTACTTTTGAGGACAGTTAGCAGATGAAATAACAGACCTGAAACATCCTCAAGTCAACAAGACTTCCCTTTAGCTAAACGATTTCTTTTAGCGTATATCGTGACTTCCCGCTATTGTATGAGAGAAACGGCCCAAAACTGAGGAAAAAAGTCAATCCCTATACATGGCAAACTTGTAACTAATCAGGCAGCAAACCAACCAATCAAGCAAACAAACAAAATAAACGAACAAACCAGCAAACAAACACAAACCAAGCAATCAGAAGTAAATTAAATTAAAATACAAACTAACAGGCAGAATGGAAGGTGAGATAAACAGTATATCTATCGGCACACCACCATATACCGGTGAGCTGTTGTTTTCGGAATTAAGGACATTACATGGATAGCTTTCATTCTGCGGCAAAAAGAAAATAATTTGAACTGTTATGGTTACGTGTAAAATTTATTTTGAAACCAAGAATCTCATAGAAAATCGATCAAATATCCTACCGTAGGATGATGGGTTGGTTGAGTTGTAACGACTGTTACTCTAGTTGCTTCTGAAATAAAAGCCAAGGAGATAGGAAGCGTAAAATCAAAATTATATCATACGAAAGGACTGATGTTAAGTGATATTCGTACTTTACAATGGGAATTTCAAAGGGGTTCGACCACTTCTACTAAAATGCAAATTACACTGTTTTGCTGTAGACGTTTGAGTAGCCTGTAGACATTGGGCATAAGCTAACATTGTAAGCAAAGCATAACGCCTATCATGAGATAACTTGCAGTCTTCTTAACTTCTTTCGACTTATAGGTGTTGCAAAAACACAGTACATAACTAGCATCGTTAAGCAGTTATTGTTATGCTAAATGCGGACGAAATTGAAGTTTTTAAGGCCTTTTTCCCCCCATGGCTTCTCCATATGCAAAAAGCATAAAAGAATTACGATCTCCAAAAAACTTATCAGGATTCTGATAATAGTAATGATAATGATAATAATAATGATGATAATAATAACAATAATAATAATAATATTATTAATAATAATAATAATAATAATAAGATCAAACAAGAAAAGTACCGAAGAGACACTTACCTGGGGCTATCGATTTGATGATAAACTCGAAAGATCTGCAGTGTACTACTTCAAAGAAGAGTTTTCTGTCGCCATTCTTGCAACAGATTCGATTTAAAGAAAATTTATGAAGTGCACTATACCAAGACTGAGTGGATGTCCCTCCTTCATGGCACCATTTAGAGCACAGACTTCTGCGAACGCTGATGGAAAACGGAAAGCATTTTATCTTGTGCCATTTACCCTTGAGGAGTCCATCGCAGTTGGAATCACGACAGTCACTTTGCTTCAAGAACGGGGCAGCTCCACACTCATCATCTGCAGGAAAATAAACATGGCAACGAAAGAAGGTAAATGAACACTTTGCTATTAGATAAAGTGGAATTAATTGAACAGCCTATTAACCCACTTGAGATTTATCTTGTTTATTCATTTTTTTTTAACTTTGCTCAAGCTAGCTGATAACGGTGCACTTACTTCGTTCTGCCATAACCCAGCCGCTTTGAACAACTGAAAGATATGAAAGGAAAAAAAAAACTGTAACCTTAAATTAGAAGGATACCAGTCATAACTAGTAACAATCATTGAATACTAAGGAGCCATCAGTCTAACTTAGAAATGAGAATTTTGTGTCTGCGTAACAAAAATCCAGGGTGTAATCAAACCTACGAATATCTAATGGTTGCGTGGCGCACAATTCCGTTCTGTAGTAACTCATTTCGAATGGTTGATTGGTTACAATTCATCTACATATCGTCCCATGGCATCCACATAGCAAGGGCTTCATCTAAATCGAGGTTAGTGGTCAGCCAGTCCAAGATGGTGCCCAATCCATGAAATTGCACATCATCCAGAAAGAAGCAACACGGAGAGTGTGCGTTCTCTCGAACGCAATAAATATAATAGGAATAACGAAATTATTATGTAGAAAAAAACAAATTAAACAAAAAATAACAAATAATCGGCTGATAAAGGAAAAAGCTGACAAACTATGAAACAGCAAATGTTATATACTACTGTTGCGGTAGAATGAGTTATTAGTCTGAGAGATTTTATTTGAAGCTACGCTGAAGTGTCATGAAGCCTTTAATCTCGGTTTGATTTACGTGTTTTCCATATTGTTGCTATTCTTGGCTAACAATGACCTATTTTATTAATGAGAATTAATGCAACACCTGAAAATATAGTTATCGAAACTTCTTCTTTAAGTTACGCATAAATCCTCGAATAGTGGTTTTGAGGACTAATTTCATATTAAAAATGTAGCATCAAAATGATAACGTGGAAGAAAGCCAATGCATTGATTGCATAGTTTGTGCAAATTTCAAATTTTATTTACATCCAAGATGCTCATCATCTTGACTTTGAATTAAGCCTCACGTATTTAGATAGCACGTGTTTAAGCAATAAAGCTTATTTGATGCGTCTATTGCCATGAGAAAAACGAGTCTTGTTTCCAAGCCTTTTTTTTTGTAATCATCATGAGGAAATCCTTTCGACCCAAAAGCACTGTAGGACTGTACCTTTTATTAAGTTGCATATTTTTTAGCTGACATTTAGAAGCTCGACTGACAACATCTGGTTGACGCAGTTCACGACACTTTTCTACAGTACTTTGTTATTCTGAAAAGTGAACGAAAATTATACCGACTGCTTTTAAAATAATGAAATCGTGTGTTTCAAATCGATGGCGTCACCCTAAGGAAATGTAGCCTCGCCTTTTCGAAGACCCTCTCACGTCTCGCGGAATAATAACGGCGATCAACCGAGTACACTTCTAAACGATATTTAGGTAGCGTTGTATCCTCTTTGTAGAGGTGTTTTTGACTTAATGAACTACTGAAAGCTCCGCTTTGGTAGCATGTCTGCTTTGCTCGTTAGCAAAACACTGAAAATTATATTTTCTTTTTCAAATATTTTGACTCTGCCTTTCATCATTAATTGAATTTTAAGGGCAGTACCGATCTATAAAAACACAAATGTTCCAACATATTTGCATATTTCATTTTGTAGTTAAATGAGTTTTAAATTAAGAGTGTAGTTTTTGTCAGTATTGACATAATTTGACAGAGGAAATTATAAAGTGAAGCCCCCGTTTTCTTCGTTTGACGTTCCAAGAAACCATTAACAAACTTTAAAATTGATAGTTACCTCTACGTCGGGTGAATCGAAACAATGGTGATATTAATCAGCGTTTGATAATTCTTACCAAGTAATAAGGTAGCAACATGAGAAATACTTGCAAAACTATAAGGTATTTAACAAAATTGAAACTGATAGTTGCCTCTACGTCGGGTCAATCAAAATAGTTATAATATTAACCGGCGTATGATAATTCTTACCAAGAAGGAACGTCGCAACATGAGTTATGCTTGCGAAACCATAGTGTATTCTGTTCATTCCTCCTGATCTCACTCTAAGACTCTTAATATCACTCGAGGACTCTTTTCTCAATCGATCCATCCACAATGAATCAATGACATAAAGTCATATATTCACTAGAGGCGTCTATGATTCATCCAGTATGTTTTTATCCATATGTAATCCCGGTCGTACTAGCGGTTATCATCTGTTCCACAATTCTCCTTCGAGACTCGACAATTTATCACGCAATGCATTACTTCATATTAATACGGTATGTGTTATCTATTAACTTATTCATGGGCTTTCACTGATAACGAAAAAACAAAAACAAAAGCTTAAGATTAAACTATCGTGACAGCCAGATGGTCAAAAAAAAAATCCAACGCAAAGAAGGTCCCAACCATAATATGTCATCTGCAAGACAGCAGCATTGACTACTATCGCAAGTACCTTTCCTTTTGTTGTGTTTTGTTTTGTTTTTTTGGTTGTTTTTCAAGTTAGGACCCACTATTATTCAAACCTTTTTGGGTAAATTAGAGTAAGTTGGGTATACATACATGGTTTACAGTAGATTCGCTCACAGGAAAATGTTGTATTGTTAAATATACATGTAACAAAATGAAATTAAACAGATTAAATAATTATAATAAAAATAACAGTAATAATAATGATGATAATAGTATCAATTTTTAACAGTTTATGTTATTCGTTAAACGCAAAAACTGTGCCCAAAATCTTGAGTACCGCTAGAGGCCTCAGGTCGAGGGCGGTAATCAAGACAGACAAATGTTAGTTAAAACCGAGGTATTGCAATTTAAAGAGAGAGGCTTCACCGAACTATTTTTGTGTAATATTTAAGGTGATTTAAAAGGTTTTCAAGCAAGTTTTGAAACAATTTTTTACAAGTATCTGTCACAATCTGACACCTGTCAAATAGAGAGCCAGAAGATGAAAGGCGCATGCACAAAATTGAAAGAAAATAACAACGGCACCGTTTTGGCAAACAAACTCAAGTTTAATGTCTGTCACGACAATCTTTTCTTCAATGAATGACAATCATTCAATGATCTTATGGATATTATTCACTTCCATCGATTATCGATGTACGAAAGATACCTCTGTTCAGTCAGTAAATGACAAGGAAAGCAGTTGTAAGTAAATTCAAGTGCATCTTTAGAAGTTGTGAGAGTTTGCTCGTTTGTTTGCTGCAATGGCATAGATAAATCTGGTCTTTCTTTCACCGAGAAACTTTAGTCAAACGAGGACCGAAGGATAATTTGATGCGCCTTTTTCTCATTGAATTCCTTGTGTTTTTGTTGTGCAGTTTAAGAGGCGATCTCTGTAAGAGCGGTCCAGGGCATTTGGCATTGGAAAAAAGTTTTTCCTCAAACTTTGCCCAATAAACTATCTTTGGTAACAAGTAAATAAAACCACATTAGTTTCTGGAAATACGTTAAAATAAAATTTTTAGAGCTATCAAAAGTCAAAGCTGCAAAAAGCCCTTTTTTGACTTCTTGCGACATCGAAAATTTCAAAAGTTGAATAGCCCGGTCCTCGTATCACACCGCATGCAGCAAATATATTTTGTATTCTTAAAGTGTGTGATATATAAGGTGTATAAAATGCATTTCAATTTTGATATTCGTTTACTCAGAGGCTCATCATAATTTATTTAAAAAGACTCGTTGGACAGCTTTCTGAAATTGGTTAAAAGTACTCTTTCTTTCTTAGTTGATATTGCTCAAGTCCAGACCAGACCATTAAAAACTCCGCTTGATTTCTACTAATAAGATGTTTGGCTGCAGAAAAATATAAAAACATCTTGCACTTATTGATTTTCTTCGCCGAGGTGACTTCGAACTTTTAGCGATATTGCTAGCGTGACAGCCGATTATGCAAATTAGTTCATTGAGCAAACTCCGACCGTTTTATGTGAGTGGCTCAATAAATCTTAGATTTTAACCTTTATAAGTAGAAAATATAGTAGGACAGAGCTTTAAGACCACACCGATTAATACTTTAAGCATTTTAGAAGGCCAAAATTTGACAATTTTTATTATCTCGTGACGAAAGACTTCAACAACAACGTATCGAATATCATAATTTGATTAGAGCTCGCAAATTCTTTTTTAAAAAATTTGGCTTCTGTTATTTCATATTTGAGTTCTGACAGCTTACGCTATTCAAACCTGTATGAACATTTCAATACCAAACTACAAGATTCTATTTAGTGTAACCGGCGATGACAGCACACACTGAAATACACCGTGACCACTGTCACAATTCAATTGTGTAATTATCCTGAATTGCTTCTCCCCTCGTAACAAAGCAGCGATAACATCGCCTTTTGGATCAGAATTCTGGTCGGCAGCAGGAATAAGAGAAATTTTGTCTGCACACTTGTCTTTATGAAAGTTTCTATTCAGAACTCTAGGGAGTTCTTGTGGAAAAAGGACCCCGCGATTTTTGAGGAAATTAATTATTACGTTACGTGTCACCTCATTTTTCCAACAATTAGCTATATCTATATTGTAAAGCGCGTAATTTTATTAGCTGTCATTCATATGTCTCTTTCGGTACTGGTTTGCTTGGGATTAATAACACTCAATTCTTGAAGCGGTATTCGCCACAAGAAGTCCTGTTTTCAGTCGCGTTCCTCAGAAACTTTGTTCGGAGACTCACGAGGAGTTTCCGGTTTGTTTAACTTGCCTCAGAGTACTGACTCAATAAAGAGTTATCTCTGCTTAATCCATTTGTCAAAGGAGAGTTTCACAGAAGGAGAGCTTATCTTTGCAAGGGCTGGCCTGTTTGATGTAGAAGACTCAGTTATGACAAAATGTGGGTCTGCGCAAAGCATAGGCACACTTATGGGAAGTTCTGGCGCCAAAGTTCAGCGTGCCAGTATCCGACACACCCTGCTAGCGATTCCAAAGGAGTAAAGAGCCGGTATTCTGTCAATTTGCAAATGACAAAGGCCATTTCTAAGATGTATGGTGTTCTATAGAGGTTTAGACAATACTGCAGCTGAGGGAGCGGATGGTTTCAAGGATTTTCTCCAAATTATAGACGAATTGGAAAGCGTGGGAGCAGAAAAGGACTAGTGTAAAGAAGTTCGGAAGAGGCTTCAGGAGAGCAAGTTGTATTTGAAGACTACATACCGTAATCACTGCGAAGAGGACGATAGCAAATGTGCCGATCACTGTAGGGTCTTTGCATTGAGCCATGCTGGTGACACTGACGTTCAGAAAGTATGCAGTCACAGTCACAACGTAAAGTGTGTGGATTGTGAGAAGCTGAAGAGTGTTCTTGAAGAAGTAAAAGGCACTATTTCTGAGTACACAATGCAATTGGGTAGGTTTCAAGCGGAAGACTATCGGTATGAAGCAAAAATTGCTGCCGCTAAGATCTTTGAATGGAGAGGGCATATCCTGAGAGCAGAAACCAGGATCAGTACGAGCGGCAAACTGTCGATACTTTGAAGGGAGATGAAGCATTTATAATCGTTGACTGGACAATGGAGTTCATAGCGATGAAGTTCCGGGAAAAGCAAGCAGAATGGTTTCCCAAGAAGGAAATCAATTGGCATGTGAGTAGCGTTGTTGTAAGACAGGAGGAAAGTCTGGAAGTAACCTGATACGTACACCTTCTTAACAGCTGTAAACAAGACTGGTTTTCAGTGCTGTCAATCCTAGAAAATCTCTTCGTCACTATAAAGTTACGAAATTCAGGAATAAAAAAGGCCTTTCTAAGATCGGATGAAGCAGGTTGCTATCACAACAGTAAGCTGGTATCATCTCTACGAGGGCTCGGATATCAAGATTGCCACTTTCAGCAACTTACACAAGAGGGCCTGCGCGTTTGGAGAGCGTTTAATGTTGGGCCTGGAAAGTTCATTCGGTAAAATTAAAATTGCAATTTTTCCACAGAAAAAAGACGGATCTGGTGGAGGAGATTCCATTTTTCCCCACTACTGCTCGACAAACTGCATCAGCAGGAGAAAGCAATGATGGCAACGACGGTAGTTCCTATCAATGCCCTGAACCTGGTTGCGATGAAGATTTTAAGACCCAGGCCGACCTTGACTTCCATATGAACTAGCTAGTTCATCATGTAAGTCCTGTGCCTGCGAGCATGACTTAAAGTCTTTATGACAAAGTGAAGAGGTAGTGGGTTCATCACTTTCAGTCATTGTCATTAGAGAGTGAAAGTTCGAACGAACTGGTTGCAGTGGCCACAGAACCCTTGACAAGTACATCAAAGCTTCCCATGGGATGGGCTCTTCATAAGAGAGGTGCAAGTGAACGGCTTTCGCAAAACGTCAGGCAGTACTTGACACAGAAATTTAGTATCGGATACTGGCAGAAACCAAACCCAGAGAAAGTAGCAAAGGATATGCGAACTGCTTGCACAATAGATTGAGAGAGAATGTTCGATAGAACAGAGTGGTTATCCAACATACAGATTCAGGGTTTCTTCTCGAGATTGTGCCTTAAACAGCGATCTAAAATACAACAAGAATCGGATGATGCCATCGACGCAGACGACCACTTGATAGAAGCATCCGCGTCTGATGTAGACGAAGGGTGTTTGAGAGAGGCGAGGAACACAGTAATGGATGAGATAGGATTGAAACATCCAATCATGTTTGATATCTGTGATGTGTGCTCGTTGGCAAGAGAAGCAAGGATTGCCTGGTCTCAAAGTCAAGATGCTAAGAGACATGTGCAAACATTTTGAGCTCGCATTCAAAATGCAAGATACAAATGCAGCACCTCTTGAAAAAATGGAGGAAATGATTTCGGAGTGCAGTTGTTATGCAATCTAGTTATGACGTCCACCCGTTATGCGAATGCGATATCCTTTTTCACAAGAACTCTTCAAACTTATGAACAGAGACTGTTATGCAGACAGGCGTGACGACCAAATATCATTTTTTCTCTTTCAGCAAGAAATCTGAGCAATCGCTGCTTTATTTAGACGTGAGAAGTATTCAGGACAATTACACGATGGAATTACGTGACAGAGTCACTGGTTACACTAAATAGAATCCTGTAGTTTGGTATTGAAATGTTCATACAGGTTTGAATAGCGTAAGCTGTCAGAACTCAAATATGCATGAAATAGCAGAGGCCATTTTTTTAAAAAAGAGTTTGCCATTAAAATGTTAGGCGAGCGCTAATCAAATTATGATATTCGATGCATTGTTGTTGACATCTTTCGTCACGAGAGGGTAAAATTTGTCAAATTCTGGCCTTTTGAAATGTTTAGAGTATCAATCGGTGTAGTCTAAAAGCTCTGTCCTACTATCTTTTCAACTTGAAATGGTTAAAATCTAAGATTTATTGAGCTACTTATATAAAACGGTCGGAGTTTGTTCAATGAAATAATTTTGCATAATCGGCTGCCACGCTAGCAAAATCGCTGAAAGTCTGAAGTCATTGCGGCGAAAAAAATTAATAAGTGCAAGATGTTTTTATATTTTTCTACAGCCAAACATCTTATTAGAAGAAATCAAGCGGAGTTTTCAATGGTCTGGTCTGGACTTGAGCAATATCAACTAAGAAGGAAAGAGTACTTTTGACCAATTTTAGAAAGCTGTCTGACGAGTGTTTTTAAATAAATTACGACGAACCCCTGAATAAACAAATATCAAAATTGAAATACTTTTTATTCACCTAACATATCACACAGTTTAAAAATACAAAATATTTTTTGCTGCATGCGGTGGGATACGAGGACTAGGGTATTCAACTTTTGAAATTTTCGATGTCGCAAGAGGTCAAAAAAGGGCTTTTAGCGGCTTTGACTTTTGAGAGCTCTAAAAATTTTATTTTAACGTATTTCCAGAAACTAATGTGGTTTTATTTACTTGCTACCAAAGATAGTTTATTGGGCAAAGTTTGAGGAGAACTTTTTTCCGATGCGAAATACCTTGGACCGCTCTTACAGAGATCGCCTCTTAATAAATGACCAAATTGAACAAACCTACAAAGACTTGCCGAAAGCAATTTTTATTGGGACTGAATACTCGGCTCACCGTTTTACAAAGAAAAAATTGTTTGAGAGAATTCGATCCGATATCCAATGAATGAAAATTCAACCGATAAATTTAATAGGCTACTTCTGAGTTCTGGCGATTCAGTGATCTGGTACCGAAATTACGGCCTGAGGATGAGGCTAAGTGCGAAGTCGCTTTCATCGGTATAAAGAATAGAGTGCAGTGGTAGAGAAACGAGCGAAGATTCCTCGAAATTTCATAGTGAAAGAGTAAAAAAAAATATAGATTTGCGAGAGAGGCATTACGTGAAGTGACGGCGGCAAAGGAAAAAAATTGCCGCTCTGTTTGATTTGTGCAAGAAACTACCGCAATGAAGCAGATCACTATTGCCTCCTGTACCAAAGACCGCAAAAAACTGTAAGAGGAGAAATTACAAACAAGTGAAGGCAAATTTCCAGTACCAAAATTTTCATGCTTGGTCCTACCACTTCTCTAACATTGCAGACCTCGCGTACCACTCTTATTTTGGTGTCATTATTTAACCGTACCGATGATTTACTGTAGTTTGCGAAACACATTTGACACCTGTAGATTGTTGAATTAGCTCAAACTCTTTATATGAAGCTATTTTCACACCTTGACGATGTATCATTATTTAACCGTACCGAGGATTTACTCAAACTTTCGAAATGAAAATCTGTAATTTGTGAAACGGAAAATGTTTAGATGTGTAATTTACACCTTGACGATGTGTCATTATTTAACCGTACCGAGGATTTACTGTAGTTTGCGAAACACATTTGACACCTGTAGATTGTTGAATTAGCTCAAACTCTTTATATGAAGCTATTTTCACACCTTGAGGATGTATCATTATTTAACCGTACCGAGGATTTACTGTAGTTTGCGAAACACATTTGACACCTGTAGATTGTTGAATTAGCTCAAACTCTATAACTTTCGAAATGAAAATCTGTAATTTGTGAAACGGAAAATGTTTAGATCTGTAATTTACACCTTGACGATGTGTCATTATTTAACCGTACCGAGGATTTACTGTAGTTTGCGAAACACATTTGACACCTGTAGATTGTTGAATTAGCTCAAACTCTATAACTTTCGAAATGAAAATCTGTAATTTGTGAAACGGAAAATGTTTAGATCTGTAATTTACAACAATAGAATTGCAGACAACTTAAGGCCACCAACCGCTAGGATGAATCGGTCAGTTCACTAACAGCGTGGATTACGTATGTAACCTTGAAGGTAATTACAACTTGGGAAATAACGAATAGAAAATCCTCGTGATGTACTCTGAACGCCCAACGAGAACTCTGGAAAGTTACAGAGGTTTGCATCCAAGCATCGAAAATTTTAGGGACCAGAAATTTGCCCTGACCTGTTTGTAATTTCTCCTTCAACAGCTTTTGCTGTCTTCAGCAGAGGCAGCTAGTTGCTAGTATCCAAAGTGATTTTAACGGGAGAAAAGAGACGGTTAATAAGTTATTGATTGGCTTGAATTGCTTGAAAATATGTCCAGCCGGCAAAACAAGTTATATTTATGAAAATAGCAACGAAACTAGGGATGTACTTGGCGACCCACGACTCACGTGGGCAGAGATAAAAAAATCCGGACCACACTAAGAAGCAATCAAAATGCAGGATTCGTTAATTTACGTAGAAATATCAGATTATGAACTACACAAAGTGTGGAGAATGTTAAAATTAAAGAATTAAATTTGGCACTCCGGTTATTACAGACATTGTTGCGTTGCTTTAAAGGACAAACAAACAATTAAAAAACGTTACAGTGTTTATATTTACAAAACAACACGCATACTCACTAAAAGAATTCTGCAGCTTCTCCCGAGATTTAGCACACGGAACCCGATGAAGTAGCCCTACTTTTTGCAAATTTGTTTCAATCACTAATGGAGTTACGCTGTTGTGGACCAAAACGGTTTTGAGCGATAAATTCGACATTTCCCTACCACCATCAAAATCAAGTGGACAAACCCAGTTTGATGTATTGCGTGACGAGATTGTGCAAATTTTCCCCCTTTTTATATTACCTGTTTCGCAGGTTCTACGAATTGAAACCAAAATTAGTCAATGTAACGAATTAAAATCAAAAGTTACACTGTATTAAATATATGGAAGAACTTTACATTTTTATAATAATCTTATCTTTTAAAATTTAAGATATGGAAAAAAAATGAAACAGTTATTAGCATGGTCCAAGTGAAAGTACTAGTTGACACCCGCAGCACAAGGAAAAATGTCAGGCAATGAAAGAAAGCCAGACTGACTAGAGATGTTTTCGAAGTTTTCGGAATTAAAGTTGTAGTCGGATCACATGAGTAATATATTTGCAATTTCTCGAGAGTGAAGGCTATTATTTAACCAAAAATTTCTTCGTTAGAGCCGATCTGGGCTATCTGCACTAGCAGACAAAACCAGAATTCCTTTTGACATAATCAAAGGACAAATTGTGTCGTGACAGATTTTTGTCTCGCTTTTTGCATCCGCTTAAAATTTCAAAGCTGTCAAATTTTGTCAGCGCTTGATCTGCTCATGAGACCAGCTGGCATATTTTGCCAATGGACTTAAACTCCAGTTTCCAGGATTCATCGTAGGTCGTTTCAAAGTTTTAAAATCCTCGAGTCTCGCACCAAAAGAAAGTTAATGTTTTTATGTTCTCTTCATCGGCTCCAATATGTTGTAGTTTGGACAATTTTCTACTATAAAGTTAATTGTTATATACTACCAACTTTATTTCTGTGCTTAAAAATAAATAAATAAATAAATAAATAAATAAAAGCACCAAAATTGATTTCTACGGTTCAGACCTGATTACCGGTTAAATGATTAATCAGTATATCATAAACTGGTATTCTCGGGTAATTTGATTCTAAAACAAATAATTATTCCTTATAATGCCAACGATGCCACGTAAGTGTGGTTAAATATCATCAACCTAGCAAAGCCTGGGTTCAGACCTGATTACCGGTTAAATGATTAATTAGTTTATCATAAACTGTTGTTCTCTGGCAATTTGATTCTTAGACAAATAATTATTCTATAAAATGCCAACGATGCCAGGTGAGTGTGGTTACACATCATTAACCAAGCTAAGTCTGTGCTTAAGAAAATTTCCCAGCAGCTGGACAAAAAAATATATATTTATAAATACAACTTGAATTAACTTGAATTAGCTACAGCCTAAGCAACATAAGTGAAGCTGGTTTTAAATGCATCTAGTATTCTCCTATTCCATTGACAAGACCAAAGTTCAAAGTCCCTTGATTACTCTCGATCCTGCACAGGAATCCCAGTATCATTGTGACTTTGACGAGCTTGAGAGTTTCCTCTATTGTCACCTTGCCTTTGATTAGATGCATCTGGGAGGACTTTTAAGATTCTTCTTTTGAAACGCCCCCTTATCTGGATAGGAATTAAAGTTCAAATCAGAGGTAGTTATTATGTTTAACAAGTTTTTCTTGATATGAATTACAGAGACTCAAAATTCATATATACCTCACTATTTCCCAAACAGTGACAGAAGAAAATAAAGAATCCCTTCGACAAAATATAGATAAAACTCCATTAGTTGATAATAAAACAAATAAGAAAAAAGATAAAGAAATAAAAGCAGCGTTACTTTTCTGTTCTTTCTTTCTTTCTTTTTTTTTTTGTCGTCAATGTAGGGTTGTGTCCTTTAGAACAACTCTGCTAGAGATCTCTTTTCCTTATCATCTACAATTGTTGACTTATCTGAGCTTATTTTCCCGAATATAACTCTATCCGTCAGATGTAGTTCATGTTGACTCTAATATCATTTTTAAGCAGAGCTAAGGCTTTAAAGATAAAAAATACAAGTGCAAAAGTAGGGTTTAAATGGTCGCGAGTCGGCTTATTTACGGAGGGTCACGGGTCTGGTGTCTAAAAGTTATTCTGAATTATCCTGAGATATGGAGGCGCTTTTCAGTATTTCTGACGCTTATCACGTTGTAAGTACGCTCTTATCTCTACCCATGAGTAACCAAATGCTTGAAAAAACCTTTAAGATTTTAGACGACGTTACCTGATTGGAATTAAGGATTACAAAAATATAGGAGAAGGCGATGTGTAACGGCACAAGGAAGCCAACCAGCCACGTGACACCCAGCAATGGAGCCAACACCACGCATGCACGGACACCATGCCTGATAGAGACCAAATGAATAGTCACTTTGAAAACACAAGCGTTAAACTGAATTCTAAATCTTTTTCTCACAAGTTGAAATAAAGAAAGATTGAAAACTCTTAAATTGAAGGTAATGAATAGTCGCGATATAATGTTGGGAGTGACAAAAGAAGCACTTTGAAGGTCTTCCATCGAAAACGCACCATATTTTATGTGCTAGGGCGTCATTCAAAGCCTGTCAAGCCTGTCCAGGCCAGTTTTTCTTTGTAACAAGCAATAATACGAGATTATTTAAAGTCTAAGCACTTTAAAGAAAAAAAATGGACATTATGGAGGCTTTTAAGGAGAAGAAACACTAATAATCCTACCTGATCTGCTCAGTTTGGCTCCCCTTCACATGTTGGATTGTTGTTAATTCCTTGATAACTCGCACGAGGATCATCATGTTAATCTTCAGTTATTAAAAAGGAAAACAAAAGAAGAGGGAGAAGATGAAAAGGGAAAAAAGGAAATGTCGGATATTTTTTATTGCCCTTACCTCTGTTGTAAGTTTTTAAATAGGAATTTTAAAGACTCATCAAGAGAATAGAAATGATCAAAAAAAGTTGATCTAATCAACGGTGAAACAAACATTTTCAGACGACTAAAACTGGTATCCATCGAAGAAATTCAATCTGTTGCCACTTACAATTGCGGTCAGTCCAACAAAGGAAACAAATATTCAGATGATATTATTAGAGGAGGACATCCAGCAGCTTAGAATTTGAAAAAAAAAGGCACAGGGGAACAAAGTTTAAATTTGTTTTCTACGTCGATAGCAGCATTTAAAGGTGTTTCATGGCAGAATGTCAAATCCAAACTCCTTTTTTGATACAGCATGTTGCCTTTACGTTACATTAAAAAAAACTCTTCCACTACTTGTACTGTAATACATTGAGAGATCCACAGCTTGCAGCTTGAAAGAAGGGGGTGCCTGGTGGGTAAGGGGGGGGGGGGGGAGGAGGCCAGTTAAAAGGGCTGCAGGTTTCTGTTATTAAGCCCTTGCATTCCTTAGTCCTGGTTCACAAAATATAGGAGTCAGGGAAAAGGGAAGGTCACACTGTGGCACCAGGATTTTTTCTCTTTTACCTTCCCCCATTCCCCCCTTTTTTTTCAGGTTCATAAATTCAGGCTTCCACCATTTTGTATGCAGTCGATAAAATTAACAAACTTTAAAACTTACTTTTCATCATTGACAAAAGTTTAGATTCCATTATTTCCTGCAGCGATTGGCAGAGATACAGCAACTACGATTGCAGGCAGTCCTGAGGAAAGTAAAGATAAAAGATTGCCAGTTTAAGTTAGACATTATAGCAAAAATGATCAAGTTCTAGTGTTATTACATTTGCCAAAGCCGATGACTGTAGAAGTTGATGATTTTAATAAACCACCGACGGTAAGTTGTTACGCGATTATATGAATTTTCAATGTGATTTTTTATGTTGTTAACTCTCGAAACCTTTTGGCTGTGGGTATGAAATTACTAAAGCACCGCAAATTAGACAAAGCTGCCTTACTTCAGCCAACTAAATTTGCATTTATAACTAACTCTAATGAGCACCGGGAATATTTAACTATTAACTTAGGTACAACTCGAGACGATCCAATGGTTTCCAAAAAATGCGTGTGTTCATTTGAAGAATTAAAAAACAAAGCCATTTTAAGATCTTTTTGTTCAGTTTGGTTTTTGCAAATCAGAATCGAGATATTTCCTCAAGTATTTCTTCAAGTCCTATCCCATTTTTCTCATTTCTTGCTCCTCACCCCAGCAAAAGCCATGATAGCGATACATTTTATCGCTAATGTTGTAAACCTGTACAACAAATAAATAGATATAAATCCCCTCGACAAGCATCCAGCAAAAACTGGCCATCAGGAAATACTGCATAAGAGCTGCCACAGCTACACAAGCAGCCTGCAAGAAATAGATAATCCGTAAAAGTGTTATAATTTTCCCGTCAAATGGTATTTGCCGAAATAATAATCCGAAAAACAGAAAGAAACAGAAACCAAAATAAACAGAATGAACAAGGCAAAACTACGACATAGAAAACATGCAAAACCGAGGGAAAAAAAAAGAAAGAACAAGAATAAGAAAAAGAATCACTCGATGGATCAGTCAGTCTTCAAATCATTAAGAAGCTGGACCAAATTAAATACAAGCAAACAAACAAACAATTACAAGAACAGGAGGTTCAAAGAGTCACCTGGTTTTATTGAAGAACTTATGTAAAATAAAAAGAATTCTTGGAATTGGAGATAACTGACAAGCGATAGGACTTTGCTGTTATAAAACTGCAAAAAAGAGGTAGAAGACATTTCATATGTCGCGAAAATGAGTCGATGAAGGGTTGCTACAGGCAAAGTTTACCCCCAGAACGTCGAAAAAGTTGTAGCGTTGGCAAATTTTTCTAAAATCTGCCACGAATGATGTATGTATTCATCCTGAACTCTGAAATAGGAATCATAAAAACTTCCAAATCAGCTTTTAAGATCTACTTACCAGCATGTTCACCACGAATGTCAATCTTAGGTACGGTTTGATTAAGGTGATTTTGAGCATAATTCCCAATGAACTCCTCCAAATCAGTAACAGTGAGGAAAGCGCGTTCCATATTTTCCTTAGTTACTTTATTTACAGAAGAGTTGGTCACTTCTTTTATGATGTTGTTAACAACTTTCTTGACTGGGAACTGAGAAGGAATTAATAAATTCATGGGTTTCACAGTCTGTGGAAAATTGAGCTTTCTTTAACTAAAGCGCCAGCAATAACTTAAGTGGAGTTTAATTTCCCGACCTCTTGATCGAACTCCTCTATTTACACCTCATTACCAGGGGTTTCTAAGTAAAGTATTACGAACATAATACATCAAGAATGGAACAACCGATTAAAACATTGGAAATAACATAGGGAATGCAAATAGCATAAGAAATACTTAAGCATAAGAAAGAACGTACTCGTGATTACATTTCGAGCTTTGCATGATTCGCGCGAAAGTCGAACTTATATCGATAACTATGCGGACTCGGGTTGGGGGGGGGGGAATTGGTTTGTACACTCTTTAAAGGGTGGAATTAAAGGACCAATAAATATAGAGACCAAAATTGTTGCAAGAAAATCAAATACACCTACCTCGCTTGATGGTGTTAGCTTAATGGCAGGAAAATTCAGTGTCAGACACTGTTTCACTTTGATTCTGCCCAAATACGACGAGTCGGTTGTATTTGTCAATATAATAGAAAACGGCATGCGAGCTTTTTCATTTTCTCTGCACCCCCACATTTTAAAACAGCGATCTCTCCAGGAAGACGTCTGACTGAACAAAGAGGCCAACTGCCTACACCAAGATCTGCAACAGGTTTTGTCAATAGACGTGGGTGTCTCATTGCCACATTCCATCCTATGCCAGTACTGACGCATTTTATCAAGATGTTGCTGACAGTCCGAGCAGTTCAGCTCTGAGGGTGCGAGTGTATCATTAGGGTAGGAGCAATGTCCATCTGCGTTAGATACGTGAACATAAATCAGAGACATTTATAATTGTAAATGCTGCTCCTCGTTCATACACATATCGTTAATATATATTTTTAAATTTATTTATTCCACTTGTATATTATTTGCTTATATTCTTTTTCGCTTGATTCTTTATCCTTTATCTGCTCGAATACAATCCCAGTTGCGTTTCCAACCCGGTGTGGATCGCATTGCAGTTTCTGTTTAAGTTTGCGTGTGTCTGTGATTTTTTGTTTGTTTGTTTTTGTTTTTGTTTTTTTGTTTTTAATCAGTTTCCACTTTTCATTTCCACTCGTTGAACAGAGTAGTTAGTGGTTGGTATCGAGAGTTTGTATAGAAAAGCCAAAAAAAGAAAAAGATCGTAAGGATGTTTAGAACCTTTAGTTCTTTCTCTGAATTTTTTTAGTTGTTTAGGATGGGCCCCGCTTTGATTTTGATGTTACCTTCTAAATTTTCTAGGCCAAAATCCCCGCTTTGTTTGCTCTCCCTCCTCTTTTGGACAATTACAGGCAATAACATATGAGTAACCTTTTAGAACGGGTCGCCTTCTATTATTTATTGAGCAACAGATAATACATTGTTTAATCTTTTTGTTTAAAAAAGCATATAATGTTTAACTTTTTGATAATTTGGAATAGGATTTACTGTGATATTTTTATAAATTTAATTTATTCATATTTTATTACTAGTGGGATCTTTTTAATTATTTTAATATTGTGAATTGTAAAGCGCTTTGGTCAATTAGTGGAGTTAGCGCTATATAAATTGTGTTAAATTAAAATTAAATTAATAATCTTTGACGGCAGAGGTTAGCAAGGTGAACAACGTAGAACATTTACAGTTTTCGTCAATTCCTTTTTTTTTTCCCGCAAATACAATACATACCTTGTGCTGAAGTTGGCATGGTCATACCAGCTGTAACAAAACCAAAAAGAAATGATTCCTCAATTCACAGCCATTCCGAAACAAGGGGTGAGGGGTAGGGAAGGCGGGGGGGAGGGGTTAGGAGAATCAATAGCAAGACAAGCACTTTGATGAAAAAGATACCTCATGGAAACGTGGAACTTCCTAGTCAACCATATAGGGGCAGCTGCGGGTAAAATCAATCGTATTACACTTAACACCTTCCAAGGGTCGTGCTTTACCACTCATAAAGGAAGGATTCATAGAAGGAGAAGCGTTATGCATCCTAAGAACAAATCCGACACCCTCCACGCGTAGTAATTACGTACAGAGTTTCAAAATATGCTTAAAGAGGGGAATGGAAGATACTTGACGAAGATGTAGAGAAATATATGTCAGGCCTAGTAGAGAAGGGCCATCAAAAAGAAAGAAAATAACATACGGAAAAACTATTGCTATCACAGGACGAAATTGCAAGAATCCGTAAACGGAAACGTGGCAGAAACATGTTAAACCGTTCAGGAAACACGACGGATAACCTGTGTTTCCGTTACCAGTTTCGTGACGTTTTCTCGCGTTTCCGTTGCTGCGTATACAACGGAACCGGACCACTTTTACGTAAACATAACGGAAACATGGAGTTGCATGTTTCCGCCATGTTTCAGAAATACGGAAACATGTGATTTCGTCCTGTGTATTTTTGGCGCAATATCTTCCGGTAAGAACATACTGATGGGTAAATGGCACCTTATTGAAAATCAACGCATTGAATCACATCGCAAAGGAAAGTCATTAAAATATATGATGGAGGCAGAAGTTAAAAATCGCTTGCGAATGCCCGGAGTCCTGGAGGCCCTCCGGGCGTCGATACTTTTTAAGTCATCATTTGCTTCTTGTAATCTACACCCCGCGCGAGGTGTAGGTCGAAATAACTCCTCGAAGAAATTGCGAGAAACCACTAAACTAACTGAAATACGTGACAATCATCTGAGCCATCTAGCGCAAACTCCGCCCTTCCTCTTATTTTATGGAAGTAACGCTTTCTTGCCGCGGCCAGATCTTTGTAACGATCAAGCTGTCTGTCGTGTCGCATACTAGTTGTGCTTGTCTCGTTAGAGTCCTGATAGTGGTCTATGAGTTTCGCTAATGAAGAGGCACTATGAAGCGAGGATATATTTTAAGGAAAAGACTTGAATCGTATTAGTAGCGTAGGTTGCGTAAACAACTCATAATTTCAGAAGACTGCCACAACCATTTAAGACCTTAACATATCCAAATCGCTCTGATTCAGTTGGATGAGAAACCACAACGAAAATTTCACGAATTTAGATAGCATAAAAAATAGCGGAATAAGCGCGAAATGTTTGTGGTCGACAAGGATGTTTTAAAACGATCATGAAGTGAGAGTTTAACTAGTAAAAGAAATTGTGCCGAGTTTGAATCTTCATGCCAATAAAAAATTTTCTGTAATCAACAAAGCATCTCTAGCAAGGGACACAAGGTGTAATCTTCAGAGATTGCCTCTCGCTCAATAATTAAAAGAGAATGTAGCAGTGTTTTCCTAAGCTTTACCCAGTAAAGTATGAGAAGCTAAAGAGGCCTTGATAACCTATAAGGACTTGTGATGCATATTTTTCCACGATAATTCAGTGTTCCTGTTATGTAATCTATACCGGAACATCTGTAAAGTTTTTCTTGAGAGTCTTATTGCTCAGAAAAAAAGAAAAAGAAAAAACCTAGCCCATGAAAGAGCACAGTTCTCGCAACTTATTACTACAGTGACTGATATATTTGAAACAGTTGAGATCAATTTCTGTTTTCTGGCCCCATTATTGCTTGAAAGGCTTCTGTTGTGGAAGAGCGCTTGAGGCAATAGAACGGTCAGGAAAATACATCTCCTTAAATAGAGATCATCGTTGCATTAATATTGGCTCCTCGCTCTAAAAAGCGACTACGTTTACTGTAAGGAAGGAAATTAATTTAAGACGGTGGTGTTCAAAATCCGCATGGAAAAGAAAAATAAGACAGAGTAAATCAAAAACGTTTGGCCAAGAATTTTAAGAACGGGGGTAAATTTACCCGTTGTGTTCCGGTTTCGATAGTTCTGTCCACCTATATTGCATCTTGTTTAAATTTCGTTTTAACCAAAGCTATCAGATGACAAACGGAACCACCTGAACAAATTTGAAGGCTCTCTTCTTCAGATTTGTTTTCACCTCCTTCTTTTTATTTTTTTTCTTAACAGACTTCACGCTAATCAATCGCGTTAGTATGAACACCAAGAAATTTGGAAAACATTCTGCGGTATTATCAGGGAGTAAACATTACAGGAAGCTAGTTAAACTGCTTGACTACAACGAATTGGTTTCATATAAGTACTTACCAAAAATGATTAGTAGTCTATGCAAAAGCATTTCGTTGAAAGGCTCCGTCCAGATGAAAGGACTCCTCTTTGACATTCAAGTATCCAAAATAACCGATGACAAATTTGCCTCGCGAGGAGCTCTTATTCAGACTGTTTCACTTATGGCCCTACACAGCGAAGTAAAATTATTTGATGTAAATCTCACTTAGCGCGGATTGAGACTATAAACTGTTTGAGTGCGAATCTTTTCCCCTTATGGCCTTAAAGGAACTTAACTTTTAGCTCGTAGATTCATTATAACATCTCCGATGGTATATTGTCATAATAACGCACATAAACAAGTGGATGATGGGTAGATCAATATGCCCGTACACAGGTGGCGAAGGCTTTATAAAAAGATAGGGTTTTCCATGATATAGCATTTCATTAAGATGCAATATTATTTTCAGTTTTCTCATGCAAATCAAACTGGAATTTGTGCTCGTGACTGTTGGGTATCAGGCTATTAATCAAACAGAAAACAATACATACGCGGTACAGAAAAGATACCTAACATTCTAATTCTACCATTCTGTGTTTTGTTTCAGTTGAAAGCTGACAGGGTCTTTATATCAATGCCTTGAGGTAGTATGATTGAAATTGCAACTGAGATGCCAAACGCTCGTCATGCAAACACACAGTGTTTCGTGGAGGTTTAATTTACTTGCCGTTGTCAGCTCATGGCAGCGGAGGCAAAATATGTAGTGCAGTAGATAATAACAACTGCTCTGTCACTTTCTCGAGTGAGATAATAACTTATTTCCTTCCCCTATTATTGTTTTGTTTTGTTTAGCTTTTTTTCCTGGCTTTTCTGTAAGAGTTATGTTTTCATAACGTATTGTATAATTTGTTGCCGGATTCCCAACTTGCAATGTCTACCTTGACTATGCTGTACTACGAAGTTACAATTTCAGTAATCGCTTTTTGTACAACGTAACATTTTGGCAACTACATGGAGCTTTTATTCGATACTTTTTTAATTCTTTTGCTGTCACTCAGTGGTTTAACTTTTATTTTTTTCGGCGCATCAATGGCTGTGGAATCCTCATTTACTTCCGGGGGCACTACGGTTGTTCGTTTTGTGCTAGTCCCATCATCCATCGCTGGGAAAATGGCCTGAATCCTTCCTCTCAAACGAGCTCTTATCTGTAAATTGCAATTCAAATTAGCCACACTATCACATTCAAGGAGTTTGTGAGTAGTCGTATTCTTTTTGTCTTCGATTTTGTATTGTTCTATGATATGAGTGGACTTTCAGTAAAAGCCAATTTTCACAAGCCATATAGAAACTTGAGCTTATTCAGTTATCTGGAGCTACTGTGGACAGGTACCGTTATAAAATATAAAAAAAAGGCCTATGACTTCTTCCTTTTTCTCTCTGCAGTAAATTTTATCAACAGGAACCTTACATTCTGACTCTTCATCTGGAATACGTCCTTTCTTCTTTCTTCCTTCACCCCCATCCTCAGACACGGGAATTTGTTTGAAAACTGTGCTCCTGCGCACTTATGGAGTTACATACCCCACAGAATATGTGAATACACTGAAAATTTTGGTCCTATAGTGCTTCCGTTTGTCATGCTGCTTTTGCTTTCCAGCTGGTCCAGATCTAAGCACAAGCCCCGTGAACTAGTACTTTATTTCTTTGATATAATATCGAAATTAAATTGAACTTCCTGGTCTCCACTGTAACTACAAAATTCGATATAATACCGGATCTTGAGATGTAATTTTAAGCGATTAATCACTGACCTCGCTGTTCTTCAAGCAGTGAATAAGAAAGATCAAGAAACCCTGTTGAATTATAGAGAAGTGAGAAGTTTTGTCAAATTATGACGATGAGGATTTGATTATGATTTTCACAAGATTTACACAGTTTTTAAACCACTGAGCTGGCAGAGTAATGAGGTCAACATAACATCATCACAAGATTACTGGGACTGTACATCTGTCAGAAATATTAAGTCTTTTGATCTCCACAGACATTTATCTACTCCTCACCTGTGTAGAGTTGAAGATTGTGAAGATGTAAGCGAAAGGTTTGTGTGATGGTGCCAATAACCCAAATAACCACGAGATCCCTTACAGAGGAATTATAACCACGCATGCCTCCACACCAAGTCTGAAAAAAAAAAAAACAACAACAACAACAAAGGAACAAAAACAAAACAAGAGATTAATATTGTTGTTTAGTAATTGTTGATGATGACACACTATAGGGTAGCAATTCTATCAAGATGATGACTTGCTGTTATTGTTTTGGACTTCAGATTTCACCTCAGAAGATTTGTGATTAAAAAAATGTTGGATCCTAGATTGTTGTTTCTAGAAAGGAGCAGATTCCAAGACCCAGTATTTCGGAAACCGGATTTTCTTCTATGGAGCAGAATATACCTTATTTGAGCGCTATGTTTGTCCTTCTCTTTTTGCATAGTCACCATCTCCTTGATAACTCGCTCGAGGATCAGAATGTTGAACTTAAGGAAGGAAATAGACCTTATGAGCCCCATGAAAGTTTTTTTTTTTTCAGTTTCGATAATGATAATCATGCATGGTTATTTTCACTTACAAATTCAATCAGCACAACAAATACCATAAATATCCAGATCAGAAAATTGGCAAATGCTTTGTTTGTCAACGATTACTTGACATACCAATATGGATTCGCCACAGATTGAATGCGTTGATCGTGCCTTTTCTACAGAATATTGATTGGTGGAATCGATGATTACAGCCTGATCAATCCGATTCAAAACCGATCTTAAGACTCATAATTTTTATGTCTTCCATCTCGAAACACGATAACAAGAAGCTAATAAATAAAAACGAAAAAGAATCAATTTAATTTGAATTTATACGTGTATTATGTTCAGCTGTAACAAGATCTTTGTTCATTTTCCAAATTACTTGTGTTACATCAGTTCTTGGAAAGCAGAGTGGGATGACATTAGATATGTACAATGAAATTCTTCTTTCGATTCTTTCTCCTTTCGATTCGAAACTTTCGATTCCATCTTTTCCAGCTGCAATACTCAGCTGTGTCCAGAAGAAGAGCAAAATGAGAACAGCAAAATGAGTCAATGGTGACAGGTGCACTCTTTTTAGTGTGCATCAGTAGACAAGCCAATGGAACTGAAGCGTAAGGCGGATAACTTATCGATCAAGTCAGATTCTGGTGCACAAGTCATGCGAACGGAGCCCCGTGTCTAATAACATATTTAACTTATCAAAGTTATAGTAAAAATAAAAAGGAAGGAAAAAAATAAAGAAGTGATTACCACTTTTTAAAGCTTGCAGCAAACAATGGAGTAAAAAAATTAAACATTGTTTTTTTTTAAGAAATCCTAACGACGTTGTTGTAATTTTCAATTTACAAAACAATCAGTCTCGTTCTCCAGAGTTGGGCCACTTAGCAATTAGTATTGGGCCACTTCTTATGACAATTCAGTGTATTGTCAAATAGGGATATTAACCGTTAGTCGAAGGACTAATGGTTAATATCCCTAGGACTGATAAACTATCACGTCGAGTTTAGAAAGGCTCACCTACCGAGCATTAGCTGCTCGTCTGACGAAAACGTTTTGAGTTATCTCGCCAGACGAGCGACTTCGCATCTCAATCTTTACGGCGAACAGCGTGTTCATTGGGAAATAAAGAATTGTTCATTTTCGCTTGCCTGTTTACTTAACCTTTGATTTCAGTGTCTTGTTTGGCACTTCTCCTAAACTGCTGCACTTCATCTCTTTTTTCAGTTATGTCAAGATAGTACTCTTAGACTGAAACTTTTGTCTATTATCAAAACCTGAAGTAAATTCATGTTGATATGCGGAGCTACTCATGCTTCGTTGCTACCGTGCAGTTTTGCTTAAGTTCTTTAGTTATTACTCGTATTCAATAAAATAATTCACTACACCTTAAAGGCAAAACTCAGAGATTTTTCCCTCGTTCCCATTTCACTACCCCCAACAATAGAGGATTTTCCTTAGGTAATGAAAAA